>NW_018165608.1:126754-168496 GCF_001263595.1 Phalaenopsis equestris | reverse complement strand
TATATATATATATATATATATATATATATATATCTACACACATATATACACATGTGTGTGTGTATACATAAATATACACATCTATATGTGTGTGTGTGTGTGTGTAGATTCTGTTATATATGTTATAAGAAAGTTAAAATAATAATTTTTGGCATTTTTGGTAGATTTAATCATAAATTCAAGCACCTAGCTGTATACAGAAGTTCTTGAACTGGGCGATGAAGCTTTCAACCCACGTATATAGTTTTTAGTCCATAGGTTATGATTTCATTTATTCTGGGCTTGCATTATAAGGGACTTACTATTATTTTATCACATAAGTTTCTTATTGCTTAGGATTTGGAGATGCTTAATTAATAATTTTTTAAATTAAAAATTCTAGCTAACTTTCTTTTAATCGGTGATCGTTTTATGCAAGTCGATGAATCATGACAAATAAAGAAAACATTTTTATAAATATTTTTATTTGTAATTTGTTACAAGTTTGGCTTGTTTTGTTATATATGGCAGGTTTTATTTTTAAACTATCTTGGTTCTAAAATCTTTAAACAAATCAACATTATTTGATGAAATTGCTATGAATTGACTCAAACTACCCCTCTTAATTTTTAATCTAAATTCTTTATGCTAACTTGGCCTCTTTTGAGCATCACTCACTCCTTTTGCGTGCTTCTTTATGAATTAATTATTATTTTATTGAGGGTCATCTATCTCTGCAAGCCTCTACAGAAGACTACAGAGCTCTCACTGTATCTCTTCCTGGGTAGGTTTAAGCTTGTATATCCTTGATGACATGGTTAGAGTTTTGGAATTTGTGGGAGTGACAAGGACATTTGGTGGTAGGAAAGAAAAAAAAAATTGGTGATGTTGGTTTGAGGTATAACAGATGCTAGGAAACTCTAGGATAGGACTAGGCTTAGGCTAGACCCCTGATACCAAATAATACCGGAGTTAACCCAAACTAGAGTAAAAATGAAAATAATATTGTTGAAATTTAAAGAGAATTACAAACAAAGACACTGACAATAAAAAAATGAGACAAACACGAAAGATCTCCTAGGGTGAGGATCTGCATGTCGAGGTAGTAGAAAAGGATAATGAGAATTGATAGAGAGGCTTAATGAAAATGATTGGAAGGTGGTTTGCTGGCTGGGCAACAGGTTGGAGGCGGTGAATTGTGCGACAACAAGCCGATAGTCGATTGGGCCGATTGGACAACAAGCAGTGGAGTACGGGAGGGTACAACAACAAGTTAGGAGACTGAGGGGACGTAAAGGAGGGTGCTGGGATGGCTAGGACAATGTTGGCAGCAATAGGGAGGGCGGCAATAAGTAGAAGTGTCGGCGGCAAGGGAGAGTGAATTGGGAAGCAAGGAGAGATGGTCGACGTTGCAGGAGAATAGTACCATGGCTGTTTTCCTGTGGATGAAGCAAATACAACGACAAAGGCAATAGCCGGAGGGTTGCAGATGGATGGGGAGGTTAGGGATAATCACCATCTCAGATAAGATACAACCAGAGCACCACTCATCGTCAGATACAGTCCTGAAAAGGAAATCCTGGATGCCGTTGGCTGCCATAACAAAAATTTGAGCAATAAAACTAAAACCTAAAAGCAAAAAGCACATATAAAAGCCCTAGATAAGTAGGATTGGACCCTCCTCGATCTGGACTGGTTTGGTCTAGGCGAAGGACACCGCGTTAGAAGCCGCAGCTCCCCTTACATCGCCCCTGCGACATTACATGGTATGCTAGCTCCGTTCTTGATGCGCTCACGTCATTGACATTGTCGTAGACATTAATTTTTTTAATTTTTTATTGATTATTCTTTATTACTATATAGGGAAACAAAATGAGGTTAAAGAAGAATAAAATGGAAAAACTTAAAACTCAACTATGAAAGAGTTAGGGGAGGAAACTAATATTATGATGATAACTCAAATGCAGATCCCTTGAATGGTGAGAGTGCTGATGATCTTTTATTGTTTTTTTCTTCTTATTTAGATCCATGAATGTTATAATATTGGGCAATAGGAGTAAGAGAAATCTATTAGGCTAAACTCATCGTATGTCTTTGAAATTTTTTGCTAAATTCGTTTTATTTTCATTATATTTTTTCTTTATACAAGCTGTTACTATTTCATATAAACACAATGTCACTTTTTTATATATTAATAGTCTTCCATTCATATATTTATAAGTTATTGTGCTAGTGTTTATATTTTCTTACCCCTTCATTTTGATTGATGCAATTTTCAAATTGCGAGGCTTATGCCTTAGACCAACTCGAGGCTTACATCTCGCCTCACGAGAGAAAAATACTTCAATACCCAATCATGCATTTTTAAACATTGCTCGCAATAAAATAAGTTGTAGACGCCATTTTATGTAGAAGAAAGAAAAAAGAAGTTTAGCATGAAAATACGAGGATAAAGGGGCTCACTAATTGGGTTGTTTGATGCATTTAAGATCCTATAATTTTTAGGAAAAATATATGAAAATTATCACATTCAAAATTCTCTATTTTAATAGTATGAAAACAACCTATACTTTCAGGTTGGGTTGCTCATATCGTAAAGATAATGGATGAGCAATGGTAGGTAAAGGTTGAGTCTCCTGCTATTGGTTTGTGTTAAATTTTTATGTTGGTATGCCCTTTATGGAAGCATTTCTTATACGTTATACTGTTAGTATGGATATATGAATGTTTCACACGTCTTGATTTTGGGGGAAGCTCTTTCACTTTCCTTTTTAAAATTTTTTTAGGGCTTGAAGAAGAGATCCCATCATGAAAGTGTTTCTTTTAGCATAGATGTTTACTCAACCAACTCCTGAAGGAATTATCTATTAGGGTTTCTAGAAGCGTTTTGATGGTACTTGTTAACAACATGGATATTGCTAACAGATGTTGAAACACATATTTTGGTCCATATTTTCTTTTGAATGGTTATTTTTGCAGCCAATATATATATAATGATAAGGTGGTTGTTCTTAGATTATATCAAATACTTCTAATTTGTTTCAATGAAATTGAAGCATGTGAGGTAATGAAGCAGTTTTAAATTGTTAGATGCTCTTAAACGAATTATGGTTATCAACATCTAGGGTGCTAACATCATTTTAGGTGTTTACTCAAGCAGAGTGAGTTACTAAAATTTATATCTCTATCACTTAGGTATGGCTTAGTTTTTTTTGTAAAAGCACATAGTGATAATCTTCACATTAATAAAACTATAGGTTTCTTGAATTTTTCAAGTTCCATTGTATTTCAAGCATTAAATTCTTGGTAACCAGATTACGTTAAACAAGTACAAAAAATTATTTAATCTTATAACATGTATTGCCTCAGGGCATTGTAATCTTTGCCACTATCGCTTGTCATCATTCATCTTCTCTTTTACATCACTAGATCTTTGGCTCTCTGTCTTATAAAAAATTTGCTACAATATTTATACTTTTTTTAGATCACCTTATACTAAATTGTCATATTGAAAAATTAATTCATCTTCTGCATTTGAAGTAAAAGTACACTTCTCATTATTTTGCACCATAAAGGAAGGCCTAAACTTAGACATACACTAGTAAAAGCCGCTTCCTTAGTTTTGCACGACATTATGATTTCATGCTACCTTGCTCAAATGCTTAGACAAGCGCCCCCTTTGTCTTCATTGGCATTACAATCCGAACTATTTAGTTCTTAATAGCCACACTCATATAAATCTAAAGTAAGTTTGTTTCTCTAAATAGTCTTAAATGGATTTTGATGTGCCATGCCCAAAATGACCCATGATCTAAATCAATAGTAGCCCTATAGGGCCTAGTGTTTTATCTTCTCCTCCTATAAAGTATATAGACATGTACTAACAGTATCTCCCTGCCCCTTGCCCTCCTAATGTGGAGGATGTTAATGTTCTCAATGAACTTAGTTAATAACAATGGTTCTAGCCTCGATTGCCTATGCTTCATGTTTCTACCCCAACCTAGCCATCTACCTATTTCACCACATCTGCATGGCTATTGGATCATCTTTGCCAATCATAGTCTTGCCCTCTGTAATAATCGTAATGATGCAGATTATTAACTTAATTAAGATTAATTAGTTAATTGATAATCTTAGAATCATTACAATAAGCTTGTTACCTCTTTGACCATAAGGGCACTTGTTGGAGCCCCAATGCCCAAATCCACCGAACTATAAACATGTGCTCTGCCTTTGTTGAGTCTCCCTCATCCCAAAGCGGTCAAGGCTAATTCAAGTTTAGTTGGTTTGTACTATTTTAAATTGTTTCAAAGAAATTGATCCAAGATTGGAAAGAAAAAATGCCGAAAGTGTAGACTTTGACTATAACATCAACCAAAACATCACCGCATGTTTGTCTAATACTTTTTTTTTCCAATGCCAGAACTACTTTTGTTTCTATCTTTTAATATAAGGTCTATAGGCCATTTTTATTCAATTTTCTTCAACTTGAAACTTAAAGATCTCAAGAAGAGAAGAAGAAGCCATTTTTCATAAATCCCATATTTTGTCCTGTGGACTGGGCCGATCTTGATCATTTGTTTGATTGTCTACATGCATTAGTAATTTAGAACAGAGATGCGGGTCATACGAGATGCATCCTGCCTTGCTCACAAGTGTTAGGTTCATAACAAATATTAGGCTATGTTTTCTTCGGCACTATCTGTTATTTTTTTTTTCATATCTACCTCCTTTCTAAAAGAAATGAATATAATTAAAAGACACGTGCACCGTTCAACACACAGTATTCTCATTCATATCTGCATGTGTAAAATTGTAAACTATGATTTTTTTTGTGATTAGCTTATCAATTATATTTTGCTCTTCATTTTATTTTAAGCACTTGATCGTGTTAGAAAACAATTGTTTTTTATTCCTTTTAATTATGTAAATTCTTATTTGTTTCAGGTTTGGAGTTTATCATTGGGAAGGTTGCTTAGAAGCATTACATTTCCTTCCATAATTGATGCAGTTGCAATGGATCCGGGGGAGCATATATTTTATGCTGGTTGTAGAGATGGCAAAATATATATTGCCACACTTAATGCTGAGTGGAATCATACTGGAAATTATGGAAAATTTATTATAGATTCACTATCTGATAACGGGTGATTTTTGTTTTCCTCTTCTTGCCCATCCATGCACTTTTTATAGCTAACAATGTTTCCAGTGCCTTTGATAGAATCTAGATTGTTTAATGACTAGTTAAAAATGCATTTATTTGTTAGACATGACATGAAGATTTGTGATTCTTATGATATGCGTTGGAATATATGATTAATTTTGACAGAATATATAGTTTTAATATTCTTTTCTATACACATGTACATGCACTTGCAAATGCATACACACAGTCACAAAATTCTTTGTCATTAGTTTTGAAATACAACACTTATTTTCACGGAATTATTGTATATACATGCTAGTTGACAGATGCTAGAAAGGCAGGTTTAGTTATTTAATGTCCTAATTGCCATTTTAAAGCAATCTTTTTTTCATTTAATTAAGCTTAGTAATCATAATTTTTTGATACATGCAATTGTCTCACTTGATTTTATTTAATGCTTATGCATGAAAGCCTTAGATAATGATGAACTAAATCCAAGCACACTCAGTGGTCTCAAATAAAATATGAATAAGCATAATTCTAACTAATAGCAATCAACAACGTCAATTAGATAAAATATTAAAGAGTATTGCTTTGGATAGGAACGGAAAGCATTATGTATGGATAAAAAAATAATTTATCTTTTAAATAGGCTAAATTGCATGCTCTTTAGTTCTCGGCCATCTTTGCTATTCATCGTATCGATGTTATTTAATGTAATTAGCTAAAAAAATGATCAATAAAATTTCATTTGAAGCCGTTGAATGTGCTCAGATTTTATTCTTCAGTTTTTTAAACCTGCATAGGTTTGGAATAAAGTTAAATGTTAATTAAGATCATTCTAGTTAAGTTTAAAACAATATAACATTTAACTCCATCTTAAATGTTTTCATGTGGAGGAATAAAGTATAATAAAATTGTAAAGACAATCATAAGCATTTACAACAAGTAAAAATTCTAAATAAAAAAAAATATTACATGTGATATCTTAGGCAATGGCTACATAAGAATCCAAGTTAGCATGAATTAAATGTTCTAATATTAAGGTTATAAACAAAATTACATTGCAAAAAATTCATCAAATTTTTGGAGTTCGGAAATTTTAAATTAAAAAAGTTTGGTCGAGGATGCAAGTCCATTAACGAAGGTTTTAAACGAAATGACAATGCACAAACGTCTGGTCAAGAATGCAAGTTAGCATGAAAATTTCTTCAATGCAGCTCCAACATATGTAAATTTCTAGCGAAGCCCATCGCTTGTATACACCTGTATTACACATTTAAATGTCTGTTATTTGAGAAATGATATTGATTAATATGCCATTAAAATTTATGTAAACAATGTTAAATAGGAATTTTGCGGTGTTTGGAGGATTTTGATGTGCATACAACTCCGCTAGGATTTTGTACTTTTGTCGTTATTTATTTTTTATAGTTCCTCGAGTGTTATCTTTTGATTTTTATGAACCATTTTATTGAAATTTCATCCAGTAAAATAAATGAATTATATATTTTCTATGATAAATTTCTTCTCAATTCTTTGGTGTCCTTTTCTCATTTTTATCCATTTTATATTGCCTTATTCACCTTCAATTCGTTGAGTTGGTTCTCATTTCAATGTCAAGGTTTTTTGTTCTCTTGCACAAACTCCCTTAGTTTATGTTATTGTAGCTTGGGATATTACTAATGCATGTAAATCCTTTATTATAGTGATAATAGTTGTGTGAATGGTTGAATGCTTAATATAATCTTAAGTTTCTTTGTGTCAATTTTGATCATGCTAATTTTACATAAAATTGCATTCAACTTATGCACTTTTATTTTCAAATGAATGTATTCTTTCTATTTGTATTTATGCATTTCTACACAATACACATTTTACCTTTTTGTTTGTTTATTTATTTACTCATATTCTCTTATACAGTAAGGCCATTACTTGTTTAGCATTTAGCATGGATGGTGTCACCCTTGTGTCTGGATCAGAGGATGGTATAATCCGAGTTTGGAATACTAGAAATGGACAAATGACTCGATTTTTGAAACACGCCAAAGGTACTTACAACAAGGAAAAAAATGAACTTTTTATCTATTTAACTAAACTTGTGATATTTTTTCTATAGATCAGTTTTATAGGGGACCTCAACTTGACTTAATGTATAGTAGTAAAATTCAACGCTAATAGCTATTATTTTTGTGCATTAAAGAACAAAATTTTTTTTCTATGCTTCATTGACAACCATGCAATCTTCTCCAATCTTTTATTTCTAAGTTGTTTTGTATTTTAATTCTTTTTAATATCTTTTACTATCACGTAATTGTACTTGCTTGTGTTTTCTATCTGATTTTATTCATAGCATCAATAGTTATGTTTTTGTTGTTTCGGTGTTGCTAGTGAAGCTATTTGAGTCGATTCCTATCAAATTTCATAGTTTAAAATAATATTTTTTAAATTCATATATCGGAATATTTACACATTTACACACATATTTCCATATATTGAGTTTATTCAAATTAATCTCAAATGAGCAATTATCGAAAAAGTTGAGTTTTTAGCTTAATTACCAACTGAAGTAGAGCTGCAAATGAATCAAGCCTAGTTGAGCATGAGCTTGGTCGAGCTCGAGCTTGTTTTTCTAAACTAAGTTCGAGCTCGAATTGAGTTGTAAGAACAATGTCCGAGCTTGAGCTCAAGCTCGGACATGGAAATGATGTTTGAGTTTAAGTTCGTGCTCGATTTGAACTTCATTCATTTAGGTTTATCGACCTTGTACAACCGCTCATTTGACAAAGAAAATGGGCCTTAATTGAGCCTACTATCGAGCTAGTGCACGCGGTTTTAAGTTATAATGTTCGCAAGCGCCTTTGATCTGATGCCATAGAGAGGAGCCATACTTTCTAATGATGCTTCAAACATACCAATTGGCAGCTTATCCAGACGAAAATATCATAAAAATTGATTTTGAATTATGTCATGAAAAAAGAAAAAATAGGTGAAGGGAAACAAGTTTTTAAATGGGGTTAGCTCATTGTAAAGAAGGCCAAATTCTTAGAGAAAGAAATATAGGCTGTTTGGTAGCAGGATTTAATCCAAGTCCTGCCAAATAGCAAAATAGAAGACTTTAAATCCTATATAACTTTGGTAAATTTAGCTGGTAGATGGATTTACAGGATTTAAAACAATGCAAGCGCGCAAAGCAGGTGGGAGGAAAGACATGTTGCCTTCAATTTACAGGATTTAAGACAATGAAAGCACGCAAAGCGGGTGGGAGGAAAGACATGTTGCCTTCACTTCTTTTCCTCGATGGTTTCACATAGGACTGGAGCGAAAGAGCGAAGTTTCGGAGGCATCTTCTTCGGAGACAGGGATCCCGTCTTTGCCTTCCCAGCTAGCTTCAGTCACGACTTCCGTGAGGGTTATTGGGCAGGGAAGTTAACGCCTCTACTCTAATAGTGAATGCACCTGTGAAATCATTCGACAGTAAAGCAAGCATCTTTGTGGCCGAGAATGGTTGCTTCATTGAGACCCATTCATCTTCGTGCTTTTTTCTGGCCTTTCATGCTTTTTTCTTTGTTCTCCGTAAGTAGGGCACACTAGAGACTGGAGAGAAGAATGAGTGAATGAAGGGAGTGGGAGAGTGGAAAAGGGTTTCACTTTCAGCGTTTAGGCGTTCAAAATTTCACAGGGTTTTTTCCGTCTTTCTATCTAAAGACATTGATCACTGTTAGCCTTTGATGGACTGCTAAGATTTAATAGTAATTTAGGGTATTTATTAGAAAACCATTTAAAAAATTTAGAAGAGGAAATTCGCTCTTAAAGTGATATTTATTTTGTTGTATTTTTTAGTTTAAATATGATTAATTCTTTTATAAACATATAAAAATTAATTTTAATTGTAATATTAAATTCAGTCTTAATTCCAACTTTAATCGAGCGGTTTCATGAACATTAATTGGATATGTTCACCAAGCCTCTTAACGAGTTTGTTTGAGTATTTAATGATAGTGTTCGTGAATATAAATGAAACAATCATAGACTTGTTTATTTAATTATGGAGAATTTATAAAAGTGTTTAAGCATGCTCGATTAGATAAACAAATGAATATTAATGATCTCTTCTCGTTTCGTGCAATGAGTAGCTCGTTGAACGCTCAGTTTGTTTGCAACACAAAATCCAAGTTATGGCATCAGTGCACCGCCTCTTTTTTGTTTTTTTTATCTAGTGAAAAATATGCAAGAACTGTTACACTGGTGCCCAGGTATAATATCAAATAAGCAATGGTTCTCACATTATGGATGAATGCGAGTAAAGAAGTTTGTCCATGAAACTAATATTAGGATAAAATCTTAGAATATATGTACTCTCACTGGTAAATTAATGGAATTAGTTGATATTATGATTCATAGGAAGATAAATATCTTATATATTCAAAAAAACTATCGAAGAATAAGAAACTAAATTGATAGTTTAGGTTTTAAACTTTGGTATTCAGATAGGAGTCACACTAGAAATAGTGTAGGTATAATTATAGACAAGAGTTTGAAAGATAATGTTTCTAAAATTAATAGAATTATAGATAGAATTATAGCTCTTAAGATTATTGTTGATACTGAGATTTTTAATGTTATAAGTGCTTGTGCTCTTCAAGTAGGTTTAGATATAGGTTCTAAAGAAAAATTCTGGAATGACCTTGAAGAATTAATACAAATGATATTTTTTAAAGAAAAAAATTTTATTGAAGGAGATTTAAATAGACATGTTGGTAAAGTGGTAGAAGATTTTATAAATATTCATGGTGATTATGATTTTGGAGTGATTAATTAAGAAGGTAGAACCATATTAGATTATTTTTAGCATATGATTTTGTTATTGGAAATATTTTATTTAAAAAAATGGATGAGCATATTATTACTTATAAAAATGGATCTAATAAAAAACATTGTTTATTTCTTATGAGAAAAAGAGATCAGCGACGATGTAAATTATAAGTCTCCATTCCAAGTGAAAGTTTAGATACTCAACATTGTTTATTACTTCTGGAAGTTAAGATGAAGAGTTTTAAGATAAATAATATTAGGAAAAATTGTCATAGAATTAGATGAGGTCACTTAAAATAGACAAATAAATTTTTTTTTATGAGTAAAATTCAAGATTTCAAGATTTGAGATGTTCATAAAGAAGCGAATTTTAACAAATGGTAAAAGATATACTTGGAGAATCAAAAGAGAAAAAATTGTTATAAATAAAAACAGGTGGTGGTGGAATAATAATATACCAGGAAAGATAAAATATATGAAGTTGTGTTATAAAAATTGGTTTAATTGTAGAAGCTTAAAGAACTGGAAAAAAATATAAGGTGGCCCGTAGGGAGTCTAAGAGAATAATTTCTGACTCTAAAATTTATGCTTCTACGAATCCTTATGTTACATTAGATACTAAAGATGGTGAAAAATATATCTATAAACTAGCCAAATGAAGAGAAAAAAATAATGATTTAATTCAAGTAAGTGTATTAAATATGAAAATAGATATTCAACATAGGTGTATGAGCTATTTTAATAAATTTTTCAATGAAGTTTCTAAAAATAAGATCAAACTTAGTTATCTTGGCATTGTTATTAATAACAAAATATTTTATTTTCACATTAGGAAAAAGGAAGTTGAAGGGGCTTTAAAGAAAACTAAAAGTGGAAAATCAACAGGAATTGTTTAATGCATTTAACCTAATATATTTGTACGATTCTATTAGCTTCTTTAAATATTAAACATATTTGAGCTTTTAAAGTTTCAGTTAACAATATTTGGAATTGATTTTGCCTACAAAAGTTTCATTGGAAAAGCATAGGTGATTTGAGACTCCTTATTTTTTTCATTCTATAACCCGATCTCAATTATAGTTTTTCCCTATGTTCTTGGACAAGATTTTACCAAATTATTAAAAAAAAAAAATGACCACTTCCCTGTTGAATTGGTTAGTCTTATTGGTGCAAATCAACTATCAGGGTTTTGATCATGTTCTACTAGTTTTATTTTTTATTTTCTATTATGTTTTGAATGTAACATCATTTGATTTTGGTGCCTATAAGTACGAGATATATTTTCTAATGTTTTAAGTATTTATACAGGTTTAAGTCTTAAATTTTTTGTATTTAGCTCTCAAATTCTTTTGGACAGTTGTGTCCAACTCATGCTTTTTCCAGCTAAGTGATTTGGAAATTCTTGCTCAATTTTATTAATGTCTTTGCCTTTTCACTCTAGTTTTGATCGATGGTTATTCTGGTAGAGATTGAATCATGATTCTTGTTTGCTTTACTTTGTGTAAAATGTGTTTTGCCTCTAAATTTTATCTTATTGTGGTTGATTCATGTCACCCTATGCTGGAATACAACTGGAGGGTATTCTTCTTTGGCTGGGTTTACTATTTTTCTGGTGTAATTTTGTTTGACCTTCTGTTTCCTTTTTCTTTAGAATAGATTATTAGATCATGGATTGGATGCTTCATATTCTGTGGGAAATCTGAGATTGCTAAATTGGAACTTTTAGTTGTAGGTCGTATCTTTAAGAGTTGAGACGAATCACTAATTTGAGCCCCTTTGTTTAATAAATAGGACCACTACGACATGTATTTTATAGTGAATTATTAACATTTTTATGTGTTGTTAGATGTGGATTTTTTGAGTGATTGCAAGTCTTACTGGTAACTTCATGTGGATTCTTCTCCATGTACGAGCGTGAGGCTTGGATTTTTAATTGCTTGTATTTATTCCATTTCATTTAGACGGTATTTTTATTATTTTTGTGCATTTACTTAGCAATTTCTCTTTTTGGTGCTACTAATCTCTATTGTTGTGGAAATTTATATTTATTCTCAAATTTCTTGCAAAAAATTAAAATTTTGCAAATTTTAAATCATTGTTTTAACTGAATTAAATGTTTTTCTTTTGGTTTTGCTAATTTTTACCTTTTAGTAGTTGGGAAGTTTTGAATTTTGATCTTATGCATGTTTTCTTTGCTCATTTTATTCTAGGTTTACATCAATGAACCCCTAGACCCAAGGCACTTTGTATTAAATTGCAAGTGCAGATTATGGTTGCATTATTATTGTCAATTATAAGTGAACATTAATTAAATAAATAAAAATGAATTCATGATTTAGTTTAATAGAATTGGATAAGTTATGGCTTTCAACGAGCATTTTATTGCTATTATGAGGTTCGAAATCATATTCCTACATTCCATCAGAGAATCTCAAGGATTTTTCTTAAATAAATCAAGAAATTTAAATGCATTTTTGAATATTAGAATCTACTTGATTTGAAAGACTAGCCATGCTTAATCAAAACTTGTGGGGCATCTATGTTATTTTAGCAAAATGTAGCAATTAAAACTAAACCTAGATTGGCAAACTTAATAAATAGATTTAAGGAAAAATGTCTAAATTCACACGCTCGAGCCATAGCATTCGACCATGCATATGCTAGTGCTCTGCATATTCAGGTTGTCTTATTGTCCTAGTTAGTGCCTTAGTCGTATGATTACGTTTCCCTAGCCACATGACAATGCGACCGCGTTCGTGGAGCGAAGTCACCTAGGTGAACATGTGGGAGATGTGAACAATTCCTACATGTTTTGTCAATTCAAATGCCTGTGATAACTTTGATGAGTAACATCATTTTTTAAGTTCTTCTCTGCATGCATATTTTCATAGTCGTCTTACACATGATATGCCATTTTAGGGTTTCTTTAGTGAACCGATTCCGTGGTTCTCGACACTGAAGCTCTCTTATGGTGTCGGTGTCTTATTAATTTAAGACTTGTAAAGAAGATGAATGTGTTATGCATAAATATTATGATAGGTTTATGGGTCTTGTAACTAAAAAAATATTTTTTGAGGTTATTTTCTTTTCATCATCCAATTCATTAAAGCTTTTATACATGTATGAATATTATGAATGAACTAAGCCGTGGTTCAACAAAAACACTATAACTATATTTAGATATTTGAATCTAGACATATTTGGAATTATGTATAATTCTATAATGGTTAACACATTTGTAATTGAAGTTTTTAAAAAAGGAATCATTACATCTCCTTTAAACTCTGCCATAATCCTGCCTAGTCATTCTATTCTTTTGCAAATGAATTAGAAGAAAAAATTATTAATGTTGTTTCCTTTTGCCTCTAGAATTTGAGTGTGCATTTGGGCGAGAGAATCCAATTTTGAAATAGAGTTTTAGTCTACATTTAAATTTTTATTTGAAATTGAACTCAGATTTGGTGGTTAATGAAAACTTGAAAATACTTTTGATTGTAAATTTGAGATTTTACTTCAAAATGTGAACTTAAACTTTCAGTTTATTTTGGATATATTTATAAAATGAAGTTGAGTTTCTAAAAGACATTAAATCTACTCCTGTAATCAATGAATTGATTGAACACACTTATTTAAAAGAACTCAAATTAATTTAGTTTTTGTTTCTTTGTTTCTAGTTTCTTGATTTCCAAACTCACATAGATATTATGCAGGAAGTCAAACCGCATTAATATTTTTCCTATTTTTCTAATAATGACAATGATATTCACATGATTTGCATGGTCTGCATCACATAATGACATTCACAACGAATTAATTGTTCAATATGACAATGACATTATAAGTGTCTTGTTCATGTAAATAGACGATTTGTGGAATTCAAACCAGATGATTAAGTGGTGGTACACCTAAAGTTTGAAATGCATTTATAGAGACATTTGAGAAATTAATTGAAAAAAGGCCAAGATTATATAAAATCATAGAATGAATTTGGGTAAATGCTTATAAATTAGAAATTTTGTATGGTTCTGTAACAAGCTCAGTATTCATTGTATTTATTTTGACTTATTTTTATAAAATTGCTAAATCCTTGGATTTTTATTTCTTTAGATCCCCTGCGAAATAATGTCCAAGGCATCATAGTTTTATATCTCCTGTTTTGCATTTTGAAGCCACCACTGGGGATGGGCAACAAAAGTATCTTATACTTTGAGATGGCGCACTTTGTTGGAGACAGTTTTTTCAAGCTAGGCAGATTTATGTAAATCAACAATTTGACTTTTGACATTGTTTTTGTCATATTTTTCTTTTTTCTACTTTGTTTTGAATGTATCGTGCCTATGATATTAATGGCTACACATTCTTTGTTGTTTTTGAGTGCCTTATTTGGCTTGTTTACTGTAATGAATATTTTATTATTCAGTTCTCAGTTTCTCTCAATTAATCGTTGATCATCTGATGACCTTTTTAGGAGAGATGTTTTAGATTTTACTTATTTTAAGAAAGGTAGAGGGAGACCTAACAAGAATTGGGCTTGTATAAAAGATAATTTTAATTTATTAGAATTAAATGAAAATGACACTCAACAGGACACAATGGAAAAGAAGGATCCATGCAGCCGAACCTACTTAGTGGGATGAGGCTTGTTGTATTTGTTGTTGTGGCTCTAAGTTTCTCTCGATCATGTTTGTCCAGCTTCACCACTTTATGGATTTGGAAATTGCTGCTACTTTTTTGTAAGTTTTTGAATTTGCAATGCAGCTTTGATCAACACTTGGGTACTCTTGGATATATTGATTATAGTTGGCTTTGCCTCCTGCAACTCCTTGTCGCTTTTGGTTTTATCTTAGGAAGATTTACATACATACCACTCAATTCTTATATATTTACATGTCTAACACCTAAATTTCAATTTTCTAACACCTAAATTTCAATTTTTACAATTTTTACATACATGCCACCTTAGCTATGCATGAAAAGGTGTATTTCACTTTTTAAAGTAAAAATGGTGATATTTTTGATATTATATGAAATAATTGGGTGTTATAAATGTAAAAAAGGAAAATTTAGATGTTAGATATGTAAATTCATATGAATTAGGTGGTATGTATGTAAATGCATCTTTATCTTACCGAACCTAATTCATATTTCCTGGCGGTTTATCCCTTTGTTAGACCGTAGATGGCATCTTTTCTTTTTTGGCCGGGCTTGATATCTTAATGCTGTAGTTTTGTTCGGTTGTCTTTTTATTTTTTCTATTAAATCGACTGCTGTGTTTAATCATTGATTGAATGCTTTCTGTTTTGTGGGAAATCTGTGATTGATAAATCAAACTTGGAGTTTTAGGCTGGGCTAGCATACATGCAATTTATGATGAATTAGTGAATTCAATTTCTTTTTTCTCTCAAACTTCAGTTGCTCTGTTGGATGTTGATTTTTCAAGTATTGCAATCCTTCATTAAAACTTATGAGGGATGCTTCTCCTTGTATCGATGTTGCAAGTCTCGACTACAATTTTTGGGGGATTCTTCACCTCTTACCTATGTGATTCATGGATATTTAATTTGATAACTTCTGTTCTTGTTTCTTTTCATCTCTATTATTCTTTTTTTAATTGGTTTGTGTGCATGAATGAGAGTTGATCTTGTTTGTATATTTAATAAATTTGTGCACGCATGAAAGAGATTTGGTCACATTCCTTACATACTTGGCCGTTACATACTTGGCCGTTACATACTTAGTCTTAAATCTTTCGGGCACACTGACTCTTGAACTTTTAGAAAATCATTAGGAGTGATTTAAATATGTTTTTTTGGTTTTGCATTATAATATATTAGTAGTTGCGTAAGATTGAAGCTGGAAAACTACAAATTTTTTTCTTTTGATTGTTTTTTGTTTATCTCATCCGACTTTTGGATTAAGGAATCCCTATACCACAAACAGTCGGCATTTTTACCTTTTTTATTTGGTTTATTTGTCTCACCTTTGTATAAAAATGCCCCATCTTTCATTATTTTCCAGCTACATCCAATCTTCGTTACTTGGTTTTTCTTTGTTACTGATTGCGTATTTCTTTAGCCAGCATTTGCTTCCTAAATTTATATTGTTGTCAACTTAATGGTGCACATGACGGAGCTCTGTAAGTTGTTTCTTTTTTTATTTTTTGGATTTCAGCTGCATTTAGAGTTGCTTTAAATATCAACTCTGCTACTTAAAAGGCTATTTTTGATTTCTTATTGATTGCACAACTTACCGAAAGATACCTAGTTGCTACATACAAAAGTTAGTTTGATTGCTTATCTTTTTTAAGTATCTAGCATAGATGTTTTGAACATTGTTTTCATATTCAAATGTCAAAGTTTGGAGTTTATAAAGTCAGTCTATTTTCTAGAATATTTTGTATTAATGTGGTTTTATATTCAGGTTTTGAATATTCATTTGATTTTCATAATATTCATGCCTTGAGCTAATTGGTGGCTTCTCTTATGTTATTAAGTGATTTATTTTTGCCTCCCATCTATATTATATCATTATTATCGCCATTCATTTTATTATATTTCATAGCAATACTTGCCAAGATAATGACTCAACATATTCATTTTTTGTAGTAATTACACTTATCCCTGTGGTAAATATTTGTATGATAAGCACGTTAACTTTGAAAAATATCATGACTTGCAGATGTATGGCTTGAATATTTATTTCGTTGTCATTGTTCTTAGATGGTTTGGTCACATTAAGCATCGACCATCTGATGATCCGATTAGGATAGTAGATGTTTTAGATTCGACTTATGTTAAGAAAGGCAGAGGTAGACCTAGGAAGACTTGGGCTTATTGTATAAAAAATGATCTTAATTAATTAAAACTAAATGAAATTATGACACTAAATAGGACGCAATGGAGAAAAAGGATTCATGTGCCGTTATTCATGTAGCCGGCCCCGCGTGGGATTAAGGCTTTGTTGTTGTTGTTGTTGTCGTCGTCGTCGTCGTCGTCATCGTCAGTGTTCTTAGATTGTATTATTTTTGTTACTTTTGTTGTATTTCATTTTCATGAATTTCTAACACATTCTTTAGCTATTAACTGCTTTCATTTGTCCTTGTATGGAACTTTTAGTACAAGCCAATTAATCATATGTATGATTTGCTGTTGTTTTTTGCACTGCAGCCCCTATCAGTAACATTCTTATTATCAGGCAACCAACTAAAATTTCTCAAGTGTCCTTATCTAGAAAGCAAGAGAAATTGCTAATGGCACAGCCTTTGGATAAATATATAGACTCCAGAGAAGATGAAGTTGAGAGCAAAGTGGTTAAAATATTTCAACATAATTCTAATGACTCAGATAAGAACTGTTACTGTGCTGCCCATGTCTTGAGCAGTCAACTTAAAGAGCTTCAGGTCTCATTCTCCACTCTTTTTATTTCTAAACATCGTTGTTATTATCGTATTCATATGATTTTCCTCAAATTGTTTTTTTTTAAACTTTTGTCTTGGTCCATCTTCAATAGCAATTTTCTGAAACTGACTATATCTTAATCAGTTTTAATTCACATTAGTTCCTTTTTTTTGTTATTGTACAGCAATATCTATTATGACTTTACAGCACATCGGATTAATGTTTCATCATACAGAATTTGATCTTGGGAATTTGTTGGGCATGCTTTTCTGTTCTTCTTTGATTTGTATTTTATAAAATTCTCTTAATATCTATACTGCAACATCTATTATGTATTTTACTTTGCATGTATTTGTTTTAATTTTTGGTTCTTTTTTGGTTGTCAGCAAAATGCTTCTTCTGGAGCTGCACAAATGGAGTTGGAAAGGTTGAGAGGACAATGTCAGAGATCAGTGCAAATGGCCCAGCAGTGGAAAAATTTATATAAAGCCCTTCAGACTACCGTTGTTAAGGAGCTTCTTAGTGGAGTTAACGCTGGTAGCAGCTAATGCAACTCAGGCAATTATTTTTCCTTCAAAAAATTTTGCTTTAGGCTTCTTGAAATAGTTCTTTATTGCTGTTGTGGTAGAAAAATAGGGAAACAGATGGCAGTTTGTTTTGATGGCGTTTATGTTAGAAATTTTATTGACAGAATTTGATTTGAGAAAATAATTTTAAATAGCAAAAGAAGAAACTCATAAATCTCTTTAAAGGAAGCCTGTGGTTTAAATATTTGCTTCCTGATGATTTATTGAATTTATTTATTTTTTTGGAAAGGTTGAATGCAAAAATTCAAATATGGTATTAGGAAGGATTCGATCTCGAGATTTTCACAAATATTTTTTTGGGAATTTTCTTAGTTATAAGTTAGCTTGTGCTCACACTGATTATTCGATATGGGATTGTACTTGATCATTTACCAAAAGTACAAGTTTATAAGGAAGCAAGTTTTATTTTTAGCTTATATTTAATATTATATACTGATCTGATTTCTTCAGCTTGCTCTGCATGTCGCGCGTGTGTGTGGGTGCAGGCCGGTGGGCGTTAAGAGTAAGATCTTAATTCTATTATATGCTGATAAGATTTCTTCGACTTGCGCACGCGCGTCTGATTTCTTCGACTTGCTTTGTGCGGGTGACTGGGCGTGCTTGCGTGCGTCAGGAGTAAGATCTTAATTCTATTATATGCTGATCTGATTTCTTCGACTTGCTTGTGCGCGACCGCATTTGTGTGAGCCTAGTTGGATCAGATGCCAGTTTAGATTCATAGGGTATAGAGTGGGGTCCGAGTTCATTTAGTTTGGTTTAGCTTTTGTCTATTGAATGCATATCAAGCCAGATATGCTCAATTTGGGATTGTGATTTTTTAAGTTTAGGCTATATTAGGATATTAATTAAAAAAAAATCTTAAAGAATTGTTTGGTAAAATTTATTTTTTAGTTTTCATACAACCAAATTTTCTTACAAATGTTGGAGAAATCCCTCGCATTCTATTTAAAGAAAGATGAGCAAGCAGAATGCATGCCAAATGAAGCGGATATTGAAGGAATAGTTATGATGTTTAAATGTCTGTGGAATTCAAAAAACAACTTTTTAGTAACTGTGGACTAGTTGGATGTTCTGAAGTGTTTTTAATGAATATAAACATTTTTCATATAAATTGATGATCATACTTTGAGGTTAAATTTGATTAGGGGTTCATCTTCATCAATAATTTGGCAATATATTGTGAGAAAAAGTCAAGATTGTGGGTTCATTTGAAGTAACTAAGCCCATTCAAAATTTTGTCATAGACTCACCATTCAGATGATTTAGATTGAGTGATAGATTTGTTCCATTCTGAAGGGAAAATTTAACTGACGAAACATCTTTTTTGTAGTGAGGATACAACAAGGATGCCAAAAAGAAGTTTATTTTTGAATATCTGAATTGTAGTAAATTTAAGAAGAAACTTGTTTAAAAGAGAACTCTGAAAACATGAATATGATGTAAGAAGATCCTAAAGCTTATTCATTAACTATGGTTTAAATGAGTAGTTAAAGGATTCAGTATTTGAAAGATGTTGGGTGGACCTATTTCGTGATTTGGTGGATGGAAAGTCTAATGAGAAAGAAATGAGTGATATGAGTTTGTGAGAGGTATCAACAAAGCATTGATAAAAAATAATATAAGCTAATATTAGATAGGAAGAGAGGAATCATCCCAAGTATAGTCGCCAGAAAAACATTTAGGTGGAATACTTTTCTTTTATATTCTTGTTATTATGATATTGATATATCCATCACAAATTTTAAAAGATTTCTCTCCATAATTGTATATTTCATGTGGAGATTAATATACTACCATGAAAATATTTGTTCTTCAAATTCAAAGGTTGAGACTTACAGTCCAATGACGATATATCATGTAAAGACTCGTGAAAAGAGTTAGCAAACTCTAGGAAGGTGTATCTTGGGGATTAAAATTGTAAAATTATTTAGAGAATTATGTTTTGATCTAGAATATTGGATTTGATTTGAAAAGCTTGATTTGAATTGAATGAGTTTGGGTTGAGTTGATGGATTTGAGATGAGAAGGTTTGGATAAATTTTGATTTCAGCTGATTTGGGTTTGACTTGAGGTGAAAAGGGTATGATTTTAGTGATAAAGGCTTGATTTGATTTATGAGGTTTTGACTGAAGTTGTTTGATTTGAGTTATAAGGAGGTTTAATCTAATTTTTATGTATAACGCTCCCGGTGAAGATACCCATGATTTTCCATAACTTTGGATTCATCAGTACTATTAACCAACCAGATAGTTTAGAGGTCTCCATTTAATGTCATAGCGATGGAGAGCGTTGACTTTATTACTATTAAGTGGTTTGAGGTGTCTTTGTAAGTAATCATGTGTTACATCATCTTAGCGCACTATATAGTCTAAGAGGGTTGCATGATGTTTGTTTTATGTGTCATAATCCTTAGCACTAACTACGAGTATCTAAGAATGCAACCTAGGCTTTTAGTCTGGATTATTCTAAAGGATGGGCGATTCTATATTTTGTTTCTAAGTTGGCTATCTTAAGGTTCATAGTACATAGTGGTGGTTTTCATTATTTAGGATGGTGAATTTTATCTTTATTTTTGTTTGATATTTCATTCATGTTTTAGTTCAAGTCTTAACTTGTTGGTAGAAACGAAAATTGATATGACCAAAATGCTATACAACACCAATGATATATGTCAGTATATGTGCGAACTAAATAGTATATGAACTAAGTTCGTGTTTCAATCCCATGAGGAACGAGCAAACCCTTAAAGTTAGAAAAATTTCTCATATATTGGTTTAAGAGCTCATCCTAAAATTTTTAAATTTGGTGATTTTAAAGTTTATAATCCTAATTTTTGTAAAAAGTAAATCCTATAACTAATTTTGTGGTTGAACAAGTGAAAGAAAGCCTCATCTGATTTGTTCCTATGCAAATTAGATCTATCTAAATGATTCTAATGAAATTGACAATCAGGAACACGATTTCCCTTAGCCCCACCCTGTAGTCATATGAAAATTAGGGTTTTATATTACAGTTAGCCCTCTAAAAATGAAAAAAATCATTGTGCTTGCAAATTTCTCTACACGATTACACAATCCAAATAAGAATAGTCCTATTCTCTTAGAGTCATGTAAGTTAATCTAATTTTTTTACTGGCCTACTCCGTAGTACTAGATTAAAACCCATTTTTGACTTTTTAACCAATCAATTTAAGAGTAAATTAAACTCAAAAGTTTAAATTACAAATTGCAATCACGCCAACATGTAATCACTTAACAAGGATTTCACTAACTTGCATCAAATCCAATTATAGGAGAGAAAAGTTTAGGTCCTATTTGTTTTGAATGAAAACAGCTTAAATTTTATCGCAAAATTTAAATTAACAAAATTATAACAATCTTATTGAGATTCTTTATCAATATATACGACGGCACAAAACAATCCCTAAATTGACACCCAATCTGAGTATAGAAATGTATACACATGTATGCTTATACTTGTTCTCTCTCAAGAGGACTCTTGCAATCTCTCACACTCTAGATTCCTCCAACGAAGCGTGTTGTTGACTGCAAGTGTTCTTCCATGACTCCCTCTAGCCTTTTCTTTCTTCCTGTTGGTGTCACTCCAAGGGCCGAGCGTTAAAATGCTGCTGAGCAGCGAAGCTCTGATCCATTCAAAATTGCCCCTTTTGTATCCACAGATTGCCGCTAGTATAAATAATTTCCATAACTGCTTAAGTTTGTTCGATTAGTTCTGAAGTTCTTATCTACAACACTAAAGTCTTGCTCTCTATGTCTCAATCACTTATGGATCCCATTGTCAGCGCCTTGGCACCAGAAGAAGCAGTGCCACAATTTTGGAGGGGGAATCTTGGCTCCCTATAGATGACATCTTAACGTTTGGTGTGGTGCGTAGGCACCTGGTTATGGGCGCCCATGTGCCTGGTTCTCAGTTAGGGAGCATGGAGAGAGGCATGGTCACATCATTTTTGGCGGTGTGTGTATGCCTGATCTAAGGCACCAAACACAACTTAGTTCTTTTTATGACATGTAACCTACAATTAACATAAAAGACACATGGAAAAACATAAATTGGGTACAAACAGTGGAAATAATACAAGAAAATAAATTCAAATATATCGCAAATTTCACTCATATAAAAAATTTTCAAACTTACACATTACTTGCCCTGAAGTAATTTCAAAATTCAAATTCATATTATTCTTTAAGTATAGTGGTGGCTCGGAGTTAAGGATTCAGTGTTCCCTAATAATATAGTAGATGAATAAATCAAAGTGAACTTGTTTTTCCTTGCGATTGAGCTATCGCAGCAACCCCTAATATCCTAATATAACAAATATTAATCTCCTATTTATATAATCATTCTAAATTACTTATGTAAAGCTTGTTTAACATAAATTAATATTTAATCCCAAAAGTCAGTTATCTATTCGATTAACCAATCTTAATTCCTTTATTTCTCTTGGAATACAAAGTTTCTATTCTAAGTTAGGACAGTTATTGATCCTTTGAATTTCAAAAATAAAATTAGCAGTAATTTTTAATTTAACTTTCCCTCAAGCTTCTCCCCTAAGGTTCATGAAAGTTTTCTTTTTTATTAGGAACTTTTTCTACAAATTTTCCTTCCTCGTTTCTTCTCTTTTTCTTTTTTATTTCCTTTTTTTAGGGACTACTTTATTTGGTTTGGTCTTGGAATGATTTAAATACAACCCTCTTCTTAAGTCAAATTTTTAATTCTAGACTAACTTAACTTACAAATTTGTTGTTCAAGAGATGGTAACTAAGAATTTAATCTTTTAAACTATATAGTTACTAAAGTTGTAGTATTGAAATATTAATTTTATATTTAGTCAATATTCAACCGAGTGTTTAGGAACGGTTATAAAGATAGGTAATTACCATTGTTATGGACTAGTGATTAGTGAATTACTAGTATTTTCTAAATTTTTCAAGAAGCTCAAGTCATTTTTATTTATATATTTTATTTATTATTTATTTGCACTTAGTCTCAATTACTACTATTACACATATATCAAATTCCAAAGTTATATTTTTTCTTTTCTTAAAGGTAATATTGACATAAGCACTTACCCGCCAAACTTATTTTTAACACTATACAAGCAAATAACACAAAGAAGTGGGACAAACAAAGTAAGAATAGGACATAAGTGTACAACATAAAGATATTATGATCTAAACATTAGCACATAACACATGTGACTTACCTATCTTTGACCTACAAGACAAATCATATAACAAGGCAACTAACATGAAAGTAAAACATGAAGTCATATGAATATATACATATATATATAGTACATATTCAAGAACTAAAGCACAACTAATTCAAATTATAACATCAAACTCCTAAATTGTGTGAGACGTAAGTGGTTCTAGAGATTCTGGCAAGTAAAGCGTACATAAATACACCAAAAAGTAAAAGAAATATTTTCAGTTACATTCTAATAAGTACTTAGTTTAACATTCTCAGTCTTATCAATCACAAACATGCATAAAGAAAATAAAGTAAAACATGCAGTTTCACCACAAGATAACACTTGAGCTGTCTCCCATGTAGCACGTTGTATTATGTCCTCAACTAAACAAGGTCAAATCAAGTCTTAGGATTTCACCAAGATCAAATATCTAGTTTAACAATCCTCAATCTCTCACATAATATTTAAATTGACTAGAAGATTCTCTGGTCGCATTCTGTTGTGATCACATATTTTTCTCCTTTTGAAGTTTTAAATATTTCTTTTTTGGCCTCTCAATTAAAATCTCTTATAAATATTTCCAATCTTAAATATTGGTCAGGAATACAATTAGGGGTGGTATAAGGTCATGAATTTAAAAGTTCACTTCCTCATTTTGTGCTCTAATTGTTAGCTCCCCTTTTTGTAAGTTAGTACCGGCCCTACTAGTTGTAAGAAAAGTTCTACCAAAACTAATGAAAATCTCAACATTTTCCTCAATATTTAAAATAATTAAATCAACAAGGAAGAAAAATTCATCTAATTTCACTAAACATTTTCAATAACCCTCCTTAGAAAAGTTAGAGAGCGGTCAGCCAATTGTAGTGTCACCATTGTAGATTGAAGCTCTCATAGTCCTAGTATTTCAAACACCAAAAAATGCATTAGGTTTATTCTGGCTCCTAAGTCACATAACGTCATTCCCATAAATCGGTCTCCAATAGTGCAATAAATGATAAAACTCCCAGATCGTTTACATTTTTTGGAGTTTTGTTTGACTTATAACACCATAGTTAATGTCATGATTTCAAAATTAAAAAATTTACTTTTTTTTGTTCAAACACTCCTTTAACAAGGCATTTGTTCAAGTGCTTCAACAAATAGAATTTAAATAATGAGCTTCTTGAACATTTCAAAAAACTTAGAGAATTGATAGTTCATTTTCTATTTAATCAATCTTTGAGGAAAAGATGATATTCTTTTTTGTTCAATCATAAATAGTGAAGGTATTTTTCTTAAGTTTTAGGTGAGACTTTATATAAATCTATTAGGCTCAAACTTGAGCTCGTTTATTCTAGGCTCCTCAAGCACCTTCCCACTCAGAAGTCTTATGGTATTTTGGTGCTTTATATTCTAGTCCTTAGGAATTATATTTGTATTATTGTGTTACATCCCTTAAGGTCTCTTGCTAAATAATTTAGCTATTTTTCAAATTTGTGTTTCATTATTCTTTATAGTTATAGCTTGACTTTGAATCTGATTCCTCATGTTCAACATTACTTTTTCCAATGATAATTTTTTCTCCTTAAAATGGGGATTAGAAGTGACTTTGGTTGGGTGTGTAAGACTTAGGTTGCTACTACCTTGACCATTTCAATTTCATACAGAGTTTGGTTAGTTATTACTTCATTGTTGGTTTCCTAACCCTTGGTTATTTTTATTCCAGTTATAATTTGGGTGGTTTTTCCAACTTAGGTTGTTGGTGTTAGAATACGGGTTATTGAGTCTATCTCTTATAACATTCAAAGTTTTGAATGAATTAGTACAAGAACCTCCTACTGGTTTGTAGACTATTTCCTTACTATGTAGTGATCCTTGCACGTGATTAAGGCATATTTTATCTAATTTTCTAGAAATAGTAGCCACTTGTGAGGTAAGGATTACTAAAGCATCCGTGTGATGGACACTAGCTACCTTCTTAGAATTTACTCTCTCCAAAGGCCATCAAAAATTTTTTTTAGCCATCTCCTTGATCAATGAATAAGTCTCCACAAATGGCTTCGACCTAAGAGGCCCACAACTACAACATCTATTATCGATCTAAATGAACCCACTAAACCATTGTAAAAAATTTGAATTATAAGCCAATCTGGTAGATGTGGTAGAGATATTTTGTGAACATCTCTTTAAACCTATCCCCAACCTCATAAATGGATTCACCATCTAGCTGAGTGAAAATGTGAATCATTCCTAAGTTTGACAGTTTTTGAAGGTGAGAAATATTTTGCTAGAAATTTCTGAGCAAGATTAGTCTAAGTAGTTATAGATCATGGGGCTAAATTATTCAACCAAATCTCAACTCTATGCGTAAGAGAGAATGTAAACAACTTAATTCTAATAGTGCCTGGGGCTAAATTATTCAACCAAATCTCAACTCTATGCGTAAGAGAGAATGTAAACAACTTAATTCTAATAGTGTCTTCTAATTCATTATTATATCTAAAGGTCGCATATAAGTCTATGAAACTAGATATATGGAGATTAGGGTATCTTCTATAGGTGAGCCTCCAAATTGCTTATTTTGAATGATATGAATGAAAGTAGGTTTGAATTCAATTGTCTTGGCCTAAATAATAGAGTTATTGACACTTCTATGGATTTAACCAACCATGGGATTCAATAATTCCTTTGGTGGCCGATGAGGGTTTTCCATCTCTTCTAAAATCTTTAGGGTCTTAAGTTTTTTTGATTTTTTTTTACGATTCTTTCTAGTTCAGAGTGTTAGGGTGCAAGTTTAGCTAATTTAGTACTACACATAGAAGGTTATAACTAGCAAGTTAGAGTCCCTATAGTAGAAGGAAATATAATACACAAAAAATATTCATAGAAAATGATGTAAAATAGGAGAATATAAAAAAGTAAAAACATGAATAAAAGAAAAAAAAATATTTTTTGATTTTCTAAAATAAAATATTAAATAAGATATAGAAGAAGTACAACACAATAATTTTTAAATCTAAAATCTAACAACTCAAGCTTTTTCATAAAATTGTAAATTCATCATTGTTCCCTAGAAACGACATCAAAATGATCAAAATGCTATGAAGCACCGATAGTACACGTAAGTATACATGCTGACCAAATAATATATAGAATTGAGCTTGCATAATGATCCTACAAGGAACAAGCAAACTATTAAAGTTGGAAACAATTCTAGTTTACTAGTTAATAGTTTAGACTAAAAATTCAAAATCTTGTGATTTTAAAGTTTGAAATATATTTTTTACAAAAAGTAAGTTCTATAACTAGTTTGAGGTTTAACAAGTGAAGGAAAGCATATTCTGAATTGGTCCTATGAAAACTAAATCTAACTAAGTGATTTTAATGAAATTAGAAAAACCAGGAACAATAATTTTCCTCAGCCCCTCAAAGTGGTCATAAGAAAATTGGGTTTTCATATTACAACTAGTTCCCTAACCATGTAAAAACCCTAATGTTTGCGAATTTTCCTACATGATTATACCATCTTAACAACAATATTCATATTCTCTTAGAGTGGTGTAGGTTAACCCAATTGTTCCACTAGCTTACTCCTATAATACTATATCATAAACCATTTTGACTTTTTATGTTATCAGTTTAGGAGTAAATTAAACTATCAACTTGCAATCACGCCAATGTGCAATCGCATCACAAAGATTTCACCAACTTTCATAAAATTCAATTTAAAGGAGAACTGAAGTTTAAGTTCTACTCATTTTGGATAAGAACAACACATGCTATTGCACAATCCAATGTAAAAATGTTAGATTGATCTCACTGGGGTTCTTTATCAAATTACACGAAGTTAGAACAAAATCTCTGAATTGCCACCCAATTTGAGTACAAAAATTTATTCGCACACATGCTTACACTTGTTCTCTCTTGAAAGAACTCTTATAATCTTTCACTCTTTGAGATTCCTCTAATGAGGCGTGTTGTCAACTATAAGTGTTTTTTCTCTCAATGTCATTCCAGTGGTCGAATATTGCAATAGTGTGGAGGAATGAAGTTTTAATCCATTCAATATTACCCCTTTGTAGCCATGGATGGGCACTGTGACAAAGAACTATCGTAATTCGCTAAGTCAGTTTACGTGGTGCTAGAGTTCTTCCCTGCAACACCTAAGTCTTTCTCTCTCTATGCTGCATCGCTTTTGGATACCATATTTGGATTCTTGATGCTAAAAGAAGCAGTGCCCCATTGTTGGAGGAGTGCCTTAGATGGTTCCCAGGCACTAGGTCTGGTGCTTAAACACTTTGTTATCGGCACCTATGCACCTGGTTTTGGGTTAGGAGGCATGGAGAGGGGCATAATCACACCTTTTTAGCTTGGGTAAACATGATCTAAGGCAACAAATTCCACTTAGTTTCTTTTAAGACCTGTAACCTTCAATTAACATATAAAACACCTATAAAAGCATAAAGTGAATAAAAAATTTGAAATAATACAGGGAAATATATAAAATATATAACAAATTTCATGCACATAAAATATTAAGGTGTTTTAAATTCGAAGTTTTGCATCTAGCTTTCTATCCTAAGTTGGTGTTTTCCATTAGTTTTCCTTCTAGATTTGGTTTCTAGTGTTCATTTACTGTTCTATGTTGAAGTTCACATGTATAAAATGTCTCATATATATGTTAATAAATGCTTACATTTTTTATATATGAAAAAGATAATTTTGATTAATATATATATCACAATTACTTTGATTATATTAAGCATGTAAGTGAATTAAGTGAAAAATATGTAAGTATGAAATTGCTTAAGACTTGTTTAGTTAGGAGTCAAGCTTATAAATTACATGTTTTCGAATGAAAGTATATTTATTAATAAGCTAAATATAAAAACATGTATAATTCTTATGCAAGTTATCTATTTAGTAGGATTTGCAAGCTTATTATGTTTTCTATGAAAATTTTTATAATTAGTGAGCTCATAAGTGGTTTTCAAAAGAAAGGGTTTGCTTCAGCTTGAAAAAGGTTTACTTTGGCTTGTTCAATTTTGAAAATATTTTTATTTTAGTTTAGTTTGAAAATCTTTTATTAAAAGATGTTTGTTTTAGTTTCAAAATGATTTGTTTAGATTTATTTTAGTTTTAAAAAGGGTTCTACTTATGCTTTACTTTTGGTTTGAAAAAATTCACATAGGTTTGTTTTTTTTTATTTTTGAAAAAGTTTATTTATGTTTGTTTTACTTTTTGTTTGAAAGTTTTACTTAAGTTTTGAAAAAGTTTTGTTTAGTTTTTATTTAATTTTGAAAAATTTTACTTATGTTTTTATTTTAGTTTTAAAAAAGTTTTGTTTAGTTTTTAATTGTTGTTTGAAAATATTTTGTCTTGGTTTTCTTCATTTAGAAAAAAAGATTTTACTTAAGTTTTGTATTGAAATGTTTTGTTTGGGTTTTATTTAAAAAGATTTTATTTTGAAAAGGATTTTAATTACGTTTGTTTTTTTTTTCTTAAATTTTACTTTGGTTCTGGTTTTGAAAAAGTTACTTTGGTTTTGGTTTTAAAAAAGGGTTACTTAAGTTTTGGTTTTGAAAAAGATTACTTAGATTTTTTATATTTGAAAATATTTTTAATAAGAATTATGTTCAAAATATTTTTATTTGATTTATTTTAATTTTGAGAATGCTTTATGGTTAGGTTTGTTTTAGTTTAAAATAGGTTTTTCTTAAATTTGAGTTTTTAATTTTGAAAAAAATTGCTTAGATTTTAGTTTAGTTTTGAAAGAGGTTTTGCTTAAGTTTGTTTGTAATTTTGAAAAACTTAGGTTTTGAAAGTTTTTTAGGTTTGTTTTTACTTGTAGTTCTAAAACTATTTTACTTGTTCTTTATGAAGGAATTCACTCCATCATTAAGCTTTACATGAAATTTTTTACAATTTTTAAGGGAAAATTAAGTTCAATTAATTCAAACTTTAAAAATATTTGAATTTTTATTGAAAAATAATTTTTAAATGAGAGTATATATGTGCTTATAAGGATAATTTGAAGCTAGAGCATACATAATCTTATATTACCTTATAACATTTTTCCCTACGTTTGGAGCTCATAAAATAAAATAATTCTTTTAGAACTGATTTAAATTTAAATTATATAATTTTTTTTTATAAAAAAGGTTAATTTTGAGTACATTTTAATTTATATAAATTTTTAGCAAAAATAACAAACTCATGACTGTTCAAATATCTGGATTAACATAAACTAACTATAAAAGCCTAGCAAATCACTCTATAAATGCCTAACTTATGAGATTTGGTTTGGTGGTATGGAAGAAGCCGATTATGGGAGTTATTAAAATAAATGTTGATGGAAGTTAGGATAAGTGTAAGATTGGAATTGGAGGAGTTTGCAGAGATCAAGCACGCAAGTGTGTGTCTTGGTTTGCTAGTCCTTCAATTGTTGTATCACCTTTGGATTATGATGACGAGGTTGTTATTAAAGCTCTTACTTTGGCTAAATATTATGGTTAGATTTATATTTAGGTGGAGTTGGATTCTCTGATTATGTGGAAATATTGTGCTTTGAAAGATGATTGCCCTTGGAATATTATTGTTCATATGCAAAAGATTTCCGCTTTATGTGCTTCTTTGCAGGTTATGTGGTCTCTTATTTACAAAGAAGGCAATATACTAGCTAATTGGGTTGCTAAGGTGGGGAGGACTTCTCAAGAGGTGGTGGTGTTTAAGGTGGTTCCTGATGTACTTTCTTTGCTTATTAAAGGTGATTCTGTTGAATTGCCTTTTATTAGAGTTTCTACTGGTGTTGTGAGTGTGTTGTAATTGGGCTTGGTGGTTCCTAAGTTTTTTTATGTGTGTATTGTATTTTTGGGTGTATTAGAATTACCAGCCATAGCTTGTACCTTTTTTTTTATATTAATAAAATTTCCTATGGGAATCTCCAAAAAAAAAAAATATTTGCAAACTACACATCCTAAACATGCTTCATATAAACACATAAAGCCACAACTTACATTTTTTTTTTTGAAAATAAAACCACAACTTGGATTTTGCATGAAACATAAAACCTTAACTTGGATTATGGATGGAACATAAAGTCACAATTTGAATTTTCGCATGAAACATATAACTAAAACATGGATTCTTTTATGAAACATACGCCTATGCATGAAAATTTTTATGGAACATAAGCCAAAGAATGGAAATTTTTATGAAATATAAGCAACAACATTGATTTTTTTTATGGAATATGAGTCATAACAAGAATCTTTTTTATAAAACATAAACCTACCATATGAGTTTTTTTTGCATGAAATATAAAGCTATCACATGATGTTTTTTGCATGAAAAATGAAGTCACCACTTTTTGCATGAAACAAAATATCACCACATGGATTTTTGCATGAAGTCTAAATTCATCACTTGAGTTTTGTGTGAAATAAAAAAGCCATCACATGGAAATTTTAATGGAGCATAAGCCCGGGCATGAATTTTATTAGCACAGAAGCCTAAATATAAAAATTTCCATGGAATATAAGCCACAACATGTGTTTTTTTGTACAAAAAAAAGTTACAACATGATTTTTTGTATGAAACAAAAGATTATCGCATAGAAACTTTCACAGAACATAAGGCTAAGCATGAATTTTCATGGAACATAAGATTGAGTATGGATTTTCGTGGAACATAAGCTTAATCATGAAAATTTTCATGGAACATAAGCAATGATATGGTTTTTTTAACATAAAACCATAACATTAAAATTTGCATGAAACATAAAGGCACCACATGGATTTTTTTGGATTTACATGAAATGGGAGAGCTATTGTTAGAGTTTAGGCTATAGTAAGTTAGGAGGTGTTTGTTTGTGTATTGGTGGATGTTTAAGCCAAGGGGAAAATGCGAGGATTGGAAGAGAGTAGAGTAAGATGGATGAGTAGTGAGGGAGAGAGAAGGGAGGAGCTAGTGGGTGAGTTTCAGGTGAGGTAGTGAGGAAATGAAGAGAGGATCTTGGTGGGGAGGTATCAGGTGGGATAGTGAGTTTGATTCTATGCGGGCTACGGTTTTGGGTAAGATAGAGAGGAGGTGAGTGTGAGATTTTAGGCTACTACTTAAACTTAGAGAGAGAGGAGGAGAGGGCATGAGTGAGGGTATGTGTGTCTGGCCATGGAAGTATGGGAATAGGAAGCGAGGGCTCAATTTTGGTAGTGCAAAGAGAGTAGGGAGTGTGAAAGATCTAGGGTTTTGACCATAGAATATAAGAGATGGAGAGAGAAAGAGGGGCTCTGTTTGCATAGTGTTAAAGGGAGGAGGGAGTGGGGAAAGTCCTAGAGTTTTGATCATAAAAGAAAAGAGAGGGAGAAAGAGGGAAGGGGCTCAGTTCAACCAATGGAAGAAAAGTGAAGATAGAAGAAGAGGTTTACACCTTGATTTCATAGAAAAACTAACTCATGCACAAATTATTAAAAGAAGAGAGAGAGAGAGAGAGAGAGAGAGAAAGAGAGAGAGAGAGTGAGAGAGAGGGAGAAAGAGAGGGAGAAAGAGAGGGAGAAAGAGAGAGAGAGAGAGAGAGAGAGAGAGAGAGAGAGAGAGTTAATTATTCCTTTCATTGAGTGGAAGTCTTTGATATCTTTGTTTGAATGAAGTTTAATCCTTTTGCTTCCCTTGGTGTAGAGAGGGAGAGGGGATGGTGTTTTTTTGGCTAAGGAATAAGAAGAAGAAAAGTTAGAGGGTGGTTCAGTCAAGGAGGAAGAAGAAAGAGAGGAGCTTTTGCTTAGGAGAAAAGAAAAAGGGAATGAGGGAGAGGAAGGAGGCTTCAACTACTGGGAGAGGGAATAGAATGAAGGAAAAAAATCAAAAGGTTCGGTCACTTATGGGGGTTTTAGAAGGGAAAAGGGTGAAACAAATAGTTAAAAGAGAAAGGGAGGTAATTTTTAAAATTTAGGAAGAAATTTTGAATTCTGGGGGTGACTGGATGTGGTTATGACCAAAATCACAACCCTAGCTCATTTTGGAAGAGAAAAATTTTAGAAATTCAATGGTGCAATTAATTTTGGTTGAGGTGGTTTCTATCTCAAAATCTTTCAATTCAAAGTGGCTAAGGTGGTTATAGGTAGTTGGAGATGGTTATGGCCAGTAATTTGACAATGGCTCATATGGTTCAAAAAAATATGGAGAATACACTATTGAAGTTAGTTTTAGTCAAGGTAGGCTCTATCTTGAGATATTTCAAGTCAAAGTGTTGGACACCCTAGGTCTATTTGGAATAAAAGTTTGTAATGGGTTTTGATTGATCAAATTTAGTATTTTTAGCTCATATTTATTTTTTTTGAAGTTTGATTTTGATTTGAGTCCATTTTGAGTGAATTATTAGGATGCTTTATAATCAAAATTATCCCACATAAAGTCCAATTTGTGAGTGGAGGTGTCTATTGAAAGTTTTTGAATGATACAAATGCACTCATGTAGTCCGTTTTGAAAAATAATACATCAATGAAAAATTTTTATGTAGGATTTTTGTTCATGCAAGAAAATTCAAAAAAAAAATTACGTAAACTGGGTGTCCGATCATAATTAAAATAATTTGCATGCTTCTCATTTGTGATAATGAACATCATGTAACTTACAAAATAAAATTCTGATTACTACATTGCTTTGTAGAAAAAAATAATGATTTTGGGTTGATGGGAGCATTATTCATGCATGAAACTCAAAGTGAAACATTTTACATAAAAAATATGTTATATGATTATCAAACTTATTCTTTGGGCTTTATATATGATAATAAACTTCTATAACTTTCAAAATAAAATTTCAAGCTCTAAGATGATCAACGAAGGAAAAGAAAATTTCAGTGTGTTTTCTTAAAGCTAATTTTTAATTCAATTTTAGGGTTTGGCTTAAGCTGGTTATGTTTGGTTCAATTTTAGTTTGGTTAGTTTCAATTTCTTTTTCATTGGATTTTAATTTGAAGCTAAATTAAGTTTAGCTCAAGTTTTAGTTCAAATGGGGTTCAAGTTATACCCTATCATTCATTCATCTAATGATACTAGGAAGGATCTCTTATGTCCTGATGAGATTAAATCAAAGGTAAGAAAAATGGTTGACCAAAAATTAATTTCAACAATGACTCTATCATATTATTATAAAAATGGCTTCTTTTATCACTAATAATCATTTTATGTGTTCCAAATCTGCTAAAAATGTATCACTTTAGAAATATTTGAACAATCTGAGAATCACAGTATGGGATGGCCATGACATCTTTTCACTTTGAGAGGCATAATCAACAACTATCAAAATATAAATATTATTTAATGAAGGCACAACGGGTGCATAAATTTAATGCCCCCAATATAAAAAAATTTTACTTCCAAAGTAAAAATCTAGGGCATTTCATCTCTTTTAGAATTATTATATACCCTTGGACATCTATCTTAAATACTCATTCACATCTTTAAATAGAGCAGACCAATAAAATCTTGATTGTTGACCTCTTCAATGGGACACAACTCTTAGTGATTTATTCCTACAATTCCTAATTCATCCCAACAGTAGAATGTGGCATTAACAATGAAATTCTTTCTTTGGTGGTATGCCAAATCGTATGTACTAATGCCACTGAAAAAAAAGTTTACAATGTCTGCATACAACAAAATATGTTCATTAGAAATGTCAAGGAGTTGCTCATCATAAAAAATCTCATTAGTTTAATCAAGGAACACATCCGAGTTTTCTTTCTCAAGCCTATACAAGTGGTCTATTATATAATTTTATGTAGTTATTCTCTTAACAATCTCAATATCAAATTCTTGTAATAATAGGATCAATCAGGTTAAATGTGGTTTGACATCTTTCTTTATCAAAGGAAATTTGATAACAAACTCATTGGTGTACATTATGACTCAACCGCAAATCAAGTAGGATCTAAGCTCTTTTTTAGTAGTGGTGTAGTTCATTTGGGACTCATTAAGAGTCTTACTAGTATAATATACTGCATAAAAATCATGTCTCTCATTTAGCCTATGATCACCCATATTGCATCATCTCTAATATCACACATAAGGTTAAACAAAAGATCGCAATCAAGTGCAAGAATGACATGTGTCGTGACTAGTTTATTTTTTTAGGATTTCAAGGATAGTAAGGCAATGTTTATCAACATTAAAGGGCACGTCTTTTTCTAACAAATGACATGGGTTTAGAGATTTTAGAGATATTTTTAATGTATCAATGGTAAATTTGGCATTCTCTAAAAAGTTTTCAAGAGCTTTAATAGAAGTGGGGGAGCAAAATTTTTCCATTACATGATTTTTTGCTCGATTCACCTTCACCTCCTTCCTTAAACCTTATTTCCTAACAAAATCCCCTTAGTCACCATGAATTGACATTTTGTCTGGTTCAACACTAAGTTAGTCTCCTCACACATTTGTAATAATTTGCAAGATTTTCAATCCATGAATCAAAAGATGTGCCAAACACCAAGAAATCATCCATAAAGATCTTAGTCCCCATTTAAATCAAATAAAAAAAAAATAGAAATCATGCAATATTGGAAAATGTTTGGGGGTATTGCATAGTTTGAAGGACATCCTCCTAAAAGCAAATGTTCTATATCAATTAGTGATTTGTTTTCTCATGGTCCTTTGGGGATATAAGAATGTGATGATATTCTAAGTAACCATCTAAGAAGTAAAAGAATTGATACTCTGCCATTCTTTCTAATAATTGGTCAAGAAAGGGTGGTGAAAAATGGTCATTTCTAGTGGCAATTGTTTGCTTCGTATAGTCAATGCAAATTCTCTAACATGTGACACTTATAGTGGATATAAGTTCATTCTTTTCATTCTCCACTATAGTTACTCCCCCTTCTTTGGTATGTAATGGATCAGGCTAACCCAAACACTACCTAAGATAAGGTAGATAATACCTACATTTAACTATTTCAAGATTTTTTTTTTCACTATCTCCTTCATCACCGGGTTCAACCTCCTTTGGGGATCAACCTTGGGTTCAAGACATTCCTCAATAAGAATCATACGCATAAATAAGAAATGGCTTATTTATTTTATATCATCAATAGTCCACCAAAATTCTTTCCAAAATGTTCTCAAAACTCTCATCAACTTTGTCTTTGTAATTAACTAAACTTAGTAGAAATTATGATGGGTAAAGCTAAAGATTCTCCTATAAAGACATACTTGAGGTGCTTAAGGAGAATTTTCAATTATAATTTTAGAACTTCTTCTATAGACGACACTAAAGGCTTGACATTGGCAGCAGTCTGTAAAGGACAAATCTGTCCCCAACAACTCTAGGGTTTGCCTACGATCTTCTATATAAGTTTGCTATAATGGGTCCAACTTTATCGATTTAGAAAATTGGCATATAACTAACCCCTCCACCACTTTTATTCTATGGCAATGATCATTGTTAAACTCTCTAAGAAACTTCATTGATTTTAGAGCATTTAAAGTAATCTCTTAATCATTAATTTTTATTATAAGTTCCTCTTTTTACATACAATCATAGCCCTTCGTGTGGCTAAAAATTATGGGTCAAATATTGGAGGGTTCTCTTCATCTTCCTTGATGTCTTGGATAATGAAATTAGCAAGGAAGAAAAACTTATAAACCTTAACCAACACATCCTCTATCACCTCTCTATGATAGGTCAAAAATCAACTAATTAATAATGGGGTCAATGTGATCGGCTGAATTTCTCCTAATCGTAGTCTTATGAAATTAAAAAGAGGCATGATATTAATACTAGCCCCTAGGCCACAAATAACCTTCCTAAGGAAGTAGCTTCTATGGTAAATGAAATGGTAAAGATACTTGGGTCCTCAAGTTTCTATGGTAAGTTCTTTTGCATGATAACCCTACATTTCGTGGTCAAAGCAACAATTTCAAACTCTCCTAATTCTTTCTTCTTGTTAAGGACATCCTTCATGAACTTCACATAATTAAGCATTTATTTTATGGCTTCAACAAATAGGACATTGATTGTGAGCTTCTTGAAAACTTCTTGAAACCTAGAGAACTATAGAGAAAGGTTAGTGGTAGTTTGTCTTGTTCCTTCCTAAGAATGGAGTTAAGTTTTTCTAAGTCTTTGGTTAGGCTCTCACTAAACTTCAAGCTCATGATCTAATTCAATAAAACTACTTTCATTCATAGAGATGTCTTCCAACTCCTTTCTACTTCTAAGTCTCATAGCTTGCACTTGATCACTTCATTTTTCCTTATGATTTACTTTAATGTTACTAGATAGCATCCCTTGTGGTTTATTACTTAAAGAGTTAACTGATTGCTTAAGTTGATTCCTTATGTTTCTTATTACTGCAGCTTGGTTTTATATTTGATTCCTTATCAGTAATACTATCTTCTACTAAGCTAATTTTTTTCCTTAAACTAAGAATTCGAAGTGGATCTTGGTTGGTAAGTCTGTCTTAGATTATTACTGCCTTGGTCATTCCAATTTCCTAGAGGGTTTGATTAGGTAATCCCTCACTATTGTTATCATTCACGTGATTAATTTTTCTAGTTGAAATTTGGGTGATTTTTCTAGCCTTGGTTGTACTTATGGGAGTACATGTTGTTGAACATATTTCTAATGACATTAAGGGTGTTTAGAGCAGTAGTGATAATATTTCCTACTATTTCATATTCTATCTCATCACCGTGTTGGGATCCTTGCACTGAATTTAGCCCTAATATATCTAATTTCATAGAGATGGTCATGAATTATTGTCGGTACTATTTTGGCTGAGGAGTTGCCTGTAAGAGGCTCTCGGTCAGCAGAATTGAAATCTCGTCGCCCACTTCAGAAGGATGTTTTAATTTACATATATATTTAAGTTTAGAAAAATATGAAATCAAACTGACCCCATATTTTTCATAGTTTTGATGAAAGAGCGCTGTACCTCAAACCTTGTATCTATCCTGAAGGATAAACACAAGACTTGAGGATGAGACTCGATCAAATAAACTAAGAAATATATGACGTCCGTTTAGTCTGCGAAACTGTTTTATTTGCCAACAATTTTCCCTATTTAATATGAAAAATTTAATAGGGTTTATATTAAGCTGGGTTCAGAAAAGCTTCCTATAAGGGCAAGCCCCTATAGTTAATTACATCTTAAATGACCGAAGTCACCTAAAAAAATTCTCGATAAAAATCAAGAAATATTATATTCAAGGAGTTCAAAGGATAGGACTTTTCAACAATATCAGACAAAGAGGTGTTAAAAGAGATTGGCTCAAGTTTGGAGCATTTTGTTTTTGGAATCCAAAGGAGGAAGGATTAGGGGACGTCATGGATCTGGAGGAGAACCTCAGTGACTTTCTTAGCTATCATATTCTTTGACTTCAGTTTTGAGGAGAAATATTTAGGTGTTCCATCATGTCAATTTTATTTAATTAGGGCTTACATTTGTGTGAAACGATCACATAAACAACCTGAAAGATGTGAGGGTTTAGGTTGCGACGAACGACAACCTCAGAATCCTAAGGTGAGTTAGGTCTTATATTATACAACATGGTTGTACAAAGACCTAAAGATGAGTTGAGGATTTATGTTGCACTAGACAGACAACCTCGAAATCCTATGTCTTGTTATTTAATTCTAAGGAAGGAATGGTTTAGCTGATGTAAACATGTTATGCTGTTGAAGATGACCATGCTGTCCATCGTGCTAGCTCCAAGCTACTTACCGTGACGAGTTTAAGTTTTCTAGGGTGTTAAGTTATGATGTTAAATCAGATGGCCCTATGGTTGAAGTTCTTTAAATGTTATGGGGGATGTTAAAGTTGATTAGAGCGACACCGATTAGGATCCTACGGTTCCCTCATTCCAGAACCACTATTTTCTATTGGATTCACTTAGTATGATTGAATTTACTAAACTCAACTTAATGAGTTCCATAATTTCATTTAGACCGTGGGAAGCCTCGTTAACAACCGTAGGTTACCTCCTCATTCCAGGGATTCCCGATCATCCGATAGAGACGTCTTAATTTAGTTGTAGCTGTTGTTTTATGTGATGTTTTAGTAGACCTCCGAGGTATTCAACAGGTCTAGAGAAAGAAGCAGGTTCATGCTTCCCTCTCACCGCTTGGTGAAAAGTCTCGAGTGAAAAGTCTCGTCTCACCGCTTGGTGAAAAGTCTCGAGCTTATTTAAACTTATTATGTTGCTTAATAACCAATCCTATGCTCAATGAGAATGCTCAATGAGCAATGATATTTCAATTATCCCTAAGAGTAGGGTAATCATCATTTGTGATATAATTTGAGGATTATGTGGGTGAGGGCCCTTAATGGGGCAAGTTAATGTTATCAAGGCACACAACCAACTTTTTAATTTGGGCTTGTATTGTTTGAAAGATGTTCAATTTTTAACTATTTTCTCTTTTCTAATCCTCATTTAACCAAATTTGATTTAGCCTAGGTCACTACTAAGCCCTAAAGATTTTGGTAGATGTCCTAGTTATTATTATTTTTTTTAAAAGAGATTGAATTTTAAGTGATGATAATTCATTTTTGAAAGTCATTTGAACATCAAATAAGGGTGTTAAATTGGTGAGTTATCAACACCCAAAATCATACCTCTAAGTCTAGGATCATTTGGTTGACTAGACTTCCAAATTTTAATAATTTAAGGAAATTACAAATTTATCCCTTGATTATGGAAAGAAATCATCCAAATATGTTAATTAGGATCAAATGTTACCCTTTTCCCTCTTTGAATTAAGCCTAAATGTTAATTAAGACTAAATTTCTAAAATTACACTTTTGCCCCTAAGGCTCTATTACTTCATAATTTATCAAATTTAATCCAAATGACTTTGGAATTTTCATCCCACCTCACTCATGGGTCAATTAAGACATTAGCGGAGAAAATGTGATTTTTCAAAATTTAATTTTATTTACAGATTTATTTTAATGCAAAAATATTATTTTAAATAGAAAATTCCATAAATTAACCAAGAAAAAGTCTAATCCCTTGAAATATTTACTGGAGGTAGACTTAGAATAGAGAAGAATTGGGACCAAATTTCATGATTTATTGAATTACATTTGAATTTTAAGAATTATTTTAAGTTCTAGAGTATTTATTAATTATAAAATATTTTAAGTGTGGAAAATTAAGTTTTATATTTTTATTAAATCTCTCTAATGTCAAGGTACAAAGAAAAAAATTTCACATTTTTATTGATTTTTCTTTGAATTTTTAGAATCATTTTAGTGAAAATCCATTTTTAGCCTTTACAAATTATTTTAAGCTTCAAAATTCAATATCTTCACTTAGAAAATTCAATATCTTCACTTTAAAATTCAATATCTTCACGTAGAAAATTAAGAAAAAGTATTACAATTATTCCTAAGTGCTTAGAAAATAATTTATAACATTTCCATGAATTTTACTATTTTTGTGATTTTTATTATTTTTTAATTATTTAAATATTAAAAATAGCCTTGAAAATGGAATTTTAATTTTAATTTAAAATTTATTTTTAGAAAATTCCTTTGATCACAGAGAACTCCAAAAACTATTTTTTATAATTTTTTGAGTTATATTTTAATTATTAAAAATCATTTTATTACCAAAAATGTCATTTAATTTGAAAAATCAATTTGAGTTATTAAATAAGCTCCAAATATTTTGAAACTTTTATGGGGAGTTCTATGAACTTTGAATATTTGTGGAGATTAAAAATCAAGTCATTTTATATATTTGTGTTACCCAAAATTAATTTTCTTTGTGTTTTAGGTTGGTGGAAATTAAGTACATTCTTAATGAACATTCTTAATGACTTAATTCTTAATGACTTAACCCATAAAATATTTTTCAAAGGGTTCTCTGGTTATATCAAACCTTCCAAAAATTTTTTGGAATTTTCTAGGCAACATGCTATTTGATATGATTAATTTTTGCAAATAATAGACATAAACTTGAAAAATATGGATCTCTGTCTAAAGATCTCCTTTGACTTTCAAAAAACCAGGGAATGTCCCCTAAAACAGAGGCAACAACATGCTAAAATTTCAAGTCATGGTGAAATATCTACATGCATGGAGAATCAAAAGACTCAAAATAGTATTTAATTAATTAAAAAAAAATGCATCAAATGAACTTCAAATTTATTCCACATTGTTCTCCTCTATTCACTGAGTAAGAGAGCATTTTTATTTTATTCATTTTTATTTTATTTTTTGATTTTTCTACACAAAGATATGAATTTTTGAAGTTAGGGATCATTTTCTAATTTATTTAATTCCCTATTTATCTACTTAAATGGGTGGCGCTGACTAGATCCTAGGCGGCTCTGAAAACACGCGTGGCGTGCTCTGGTTGGATGCCGCTGTCCACGGAACCGCTGAGTCGACTCGCGCTTTATGAATCGAAGTGATGTCCGGCTTCATCTCGTCCATTGATGAGATAAACACGCGATCGAATGACTCCCCGTCATTGTCCCCAAATAGGCTATCCCGAGAACCGTCCGCACTAAAACCTTAAAATCTCCCTTGTTGACCTCACTTTTGGTTGAGGTTTAGTTTTTCCCTTTTAGTAGCCTAAGGTCTAGCCATAGGATTTTCCTATAGACATGGAACCCTCACCATTAGAAATTTCAAACTTTTTTCTACTCAATTTGAAGTTCCACACATTGCTCTCAACCTCCAAATACTTAGTAGGTGGGGTCATTGTGGGGGAAACTCAGGATGAGTCACCCTTAGGATTACTGGACCTTAGGGTTGACCTTGGGTGTTGGTCTGGAGCTAAGGCATTCATTACACACATCTACACTCACAATCACTCACAACCCTGAACTCAAATTTCTAGCCTAGATCCCTTGATCTTTTGGGATACTCATGTAGATGGTCCCCTAAACCTACTAGCCCTAGGGCTATGGTTTGGCTAAGACCACTATGTAGAGGACCCAAAATAGGGTTTCCATTGGTCCATGGCTTGTTGGTGATGATTGGTACCTCAAATCTACCAAAATACCCATCTTGGTCTTTTTGCCCCTAAAACACCCCCAAATTACCAAAATATCCCTCCATAGCTCAAAATCTCAAAAATTCCAAAAATTCCTAGAAAATCCCCATAAATCCCAAATATTTCTAATTTCATTTCTCTCAACGACCACATTACCCAATTTGGCCAATTTGACTATCTTTGATCAAAACCCTCCAAATTGCCCTTTAAAGACCCAAATTTCCCCAAATCCAACTCAAATGCCCATCAATTTGATCTCAATTGACCCAAATTCCAATATTAAACTCAAATTCACTTTTAATATGACCAAAATAAATGAAATCCAAGCTTAATTGGTCCATGATTTGAGCCCAATTTTAATTTGGGTCAAAACCCCAATTTTGACCATATGACCTAGTCTCACCAAATTGAACCCATAGCCTAGTCAATTGGCCTCAATTAATGTTGAAAAATCTTTATAACATTCCGATACATCAAAATCAACCATAAATTGGCTTTGGTGAAGCCTCATCTCCATTTGATTTTGGCCTAAATCCAAAATTCCCAAATTTAGCTCCAAATTGGCTAAGTCCCCAAATTTAGCTCCAAATTGGCTAAGTCCCCAAATTTCACCAAATTGATTGCCTTA
>NW_018165608.1:114229-126155 GCF_001263595.1 Phalaenopsis equestris | reverse complement strand
CCGGCCAGGACGAGTGGCAGGAAAATCTCAAACCTGAGAGCCACCCCCATATCACCTCACCCAAATCAAACCTAGAGGCCAGCTCATCCAAATCAAATTGAAGAGCTCCTCTGCCCTCCGCCTAAGCACCACAATGCACCCAAACTTGTGCCCTGAGAGCCACCCCATGGCCTTTTTTTATAAAAACTCACCTCCCACGACTATGGGAGGTGTGCTGAAATTTCCTTTGTGAAGCCTCTCCAAACTTCACACAGAGCTTCCCTAAGATCCTCTCAGTGCATTCCGACCATTTTCCCTCACCAATTCCCATTTTTGGAGCTCAATTTTGAGCTTGAAACCGTAAATTAGGACAGAACCCAACACACCTCCATAGTCCACCAAACTCAAATTTACTTCACCCACACCTTCACAATAGTGAAAGAAGCCAAATAGTGAAAGAAGCCGAAGCCAAAGCCCCATCAAATCCCCCTCTCACAGAGCCTCTTCCATAACTCTAGACCAACACCCAAATTCGGCCGTGATCGAATTCTTACCTAGACCTTACAGCATAACAAGGGACTCAATCCCTAGCCTCCTTGGACCCAAACGAACGTGCCGAACCCCTCTGATCGAAGCTTCACTTTTCAGAGCAAAGGTATAAAATCTCACCTCATCCCAAGCCTATTTTGATCCTCAATTTAATTAGGCTTAATTTAATTTCATGATTACCGTATGGATATGTTTGTCTCACTTAGACGAGTCCATAGGATCAAACCCAAGGTGATTTGGTTGATTATAGGCTAAGATCTTAGGGTTTTAGTGTGGTCGGTCACGAGATCATTCTATCGGGGACGATGACGGGGAGCCATTTGATCGAGTGTGTATCAAATGGACGGAGAAGATTGAGTCGGACAGCACTTCGGGACATAAACCGCGAGTCGAGTCAGCAGTTACATGGACGACGACATCCAACCAGAGCGTGCCACGCATGCCTTCGGAGCTGCCTAGGATCTAGTCAGCACGCGCGGTTTAAATAGATAAATAGGGCTTTTCTTATTTATTTAAATACCCTTAACTTAGAAAATTCATAACTTTGTGTAGAAAAATCACAAAAATAAAATAAAAATACTCTCTTGCTCTGTGAACAGAGGAGAACAATGTGAAATAAATTTTAAGACAATTTTATGCATATTTTATTTTTAATTAATTAAAAAATATTTTGAATTATTTGATTCTCCATGCATATTGGCACATCACCTTGGCTTGAAATTTTGGCATGTTGTAGCCTCTGTCAAAAGAAATATCCTCTGATTTTTTCAAAGTCAGAAGAGGTTCCTATACAAAGATCCATATCTTTCATGATCTTACAATTTCTTTAAAATAATCATGGAAATTAACATATTGATTAGAAAATCCTTATAAAATTTTGAAAGGTCCACAATGACCAGAAAAGCTTTTGGAAATAATTTCATGAGTCAAGTCATTTAAAATATCTTTCAATTTTACAAACACCAAATTACTAAAATAATTAATTTTGGAAAATATAAACTTTTAAATGACTTGATTTTTGATCCCCACTGTGGTTTATGATCCAAAAAACTCATCATAAAAATTTCAAAATATTTTGGGTTCATTGGACAACTTAAGTTGATTTTTAAAGATAAATACTACTTTTGGTTTTTAAATGATTTTTTAAAAATCAAAATATAACTCAAAAAAATTATGAAACTTAAGTTTTTGAGTTCTCTGTGATCATGGGTATTTTTTAAAAATAAAATGATATTTAAAATAAAAACTTGATTTTTAGCCTATTTTAAATATTTAAATAATTAAAAATTCATAAAAATCACAAAAATAATAAAACTCATGGAAATGTTCTAAATTGCTTCCTAATCACTTAGGAACAATTAGAATATTTTTCCTGATTTTCTAAATAAAGATATTGAATTTCAAAGCTTAAAAAAATTTTTTTTTAAAGGCTAAGAATGAGTTTTCACTGAAAATAATTTCCATAAATCAAAGAAAAATCAAAAAATTATAAAATTTACTCCTCTAAGCCCTCTGAGGGAGATTTTTCAAAAATACAAAACTTAATTTTCACCACCTAAAATATTTTATTTTTATTAAATAACCCAGAACTTGAAATAATTCTAATAAATCACAGAGAATTCAAAAAATCATGAAATTTTGTCCAAAGACTTTTCTAGTCTATGTCTACCTCCAATAAAAATTTCAAATGATTAGAATTTACCTTGGTCAAGTTAGGAATTTTCTTTGAAAAATATTATTTTTGCATGAAAATAATTACATAAATTAAATTAAATTTTGAAAAATCACATTTTTTCTTTTGATGTCTTAATTGACCCATGAATGAAGTAGGATAAAATTTTCAAAGTCATTTGAATTGAATTTGACAAATTATGAAGTGTTAGAGCCTTAGAGGCAAATGTGTAATTTTGGAAATTTAGCCTTAATTAACATTTAGGCTTAATTTAAGGAGGGGAATGAGTATCCTCTGATCTTAATCAATTTATTTGATGCTTGAAACACAAGGGGTTAGTTGGTAGAAACCAATTTCACTTTTCTCATCAAAAAGATAAGTTAATAAATTTCTAAATCATTAAAAATTTGGAAGTTTATTAAAATTAAATGTTCTTGGACTTAGGGGTATGAATTTAGAATTGAAAGGTAGTGATCAATCTCAAAAGAGAGCATCAGAAGGTAATGAATGACCTCAAAAGGATGAATCAGAAGTTAATGACTGATTTAAAAATGAGAATTGAAAGGTAATGATCAATCTCAAAAGAGAGTGTCAGAAGGTAAGGGCCGACCTCAAAAGTGTGAATAAGAAGTTAAGGACTGATTCAAAAATGAGAATTGAAAGGTAGTGATCAATCTTAAAAGAGAGCGTCGGAAGGTAAGGACCGACCTCAAAAGGGTGAATCGGAAGTTAAGGACTGATTGAAAATGAGAATTGAAAGGTAGTGATCAATCTCAAAAGAGAGCGTCAGAAGGTAAGGACCAACCTCAAAAGTGTAAATCAGAAGTTAAGGACTGATTCGAAAATGAGAATTGAAAGGTAGTGATCAATCTCAAAAGAGAGCGTCAGAAGGTAAGGACCAACCTCAAAAGTGTAAATCAGAAGTTAAGGACTGATTCGAAAATGAGAATTGAAAGGTAGTGATCAATCTCAAAATAAGGATATGTGTCATGTGAAAAGGCTGACATTTTTTAGGAAGATATGTAGAATTTTGTGGGACTTTGTGCAGAATGTGAAATTTTGTGGGGATGTGAAGAGAATTAGTGCAGACAAAGACAGTTGTGCTGCGCGAGCAAGGAGTAAGAAACTCCAGAATCGAGAGAATCCACTCAACATATTTATTTTCCTTTCTTGTTGTTTTTATCACATTTAAAATTTCAAAATATTATTTTAAAATTTGATTTTAGTTGGTTGATTTTTCAAAAGAGAGTTGTTTTGTTGATTGTTTATTGGTTATTTTTGTTTAAATTTTATTATCGTTAAAAATTTTTGTTTGTTGTTTTGTTCTTTGTTCGTTGTAATTTGAACCAACGTGTAGTTCGTGGCTTCCATCCATCGCACATAAGGAAATTGACAAAAAGACACATTTCTGAACGAAACTTCATTAATCTATTCCCACAAAATGTTACAGATCAAGTGTAGGCCAACACCTCAAAAAGTAAAATATGTGAAATGCATCATGAAATGCATCAAAGTACATATCAAAGTACATCCAAAATATCTCATGCCAAGTACACATTATAGGCTGAGCATCTCTAGTACGTATCACATTGCTGTAATGAAGTAAAGTAGAAAGAAATCCTCTGACTATTCTTTCCTGCTATAACAAGCTCCTGATCGAGCTGACCTTTTAAGCTACGCTTCAGGACAAGAGTTCCCTTTGCATGCACTTAGAGGTGCAACCCTCTCATAGCTCGTAAGGTAGTAGTTCCTCCAGTTCTGAATCTGGCTGAAATCCGTGCGGCATTTTACTGTCGTCCATCTATCGGAAGGTTACGGACACCCTGCAGTGTCGCACTCCTGGAATGCAATGCTTGATAATGTCTACACAGTTTCCTTTAAGAACAAGCACTGAGCCAATTGGTAGGGGAATCTCCACAGAGCCTCTGAACTCGCCAGGGCCGACGATCTCAATTTCTTTCCCAAATAAGATGTTGCTTTTACTTATGAATGAGATCGTACAAAAAGGCCTCACGAAGTCATGGTGATCGATGTGTGGAGGTATGCAATCACCCTCATCGTAGATGTTGATAATACACCTATTTAGATGTAGGTAGCGGGCAGAATATTTCATCTGACCATTCTTTTGATCATCCACTTTATCATTGGAGGTAGTGGATCTACTTGATTGTGTCTGAGGATCCAAGACGGATTCCATTATCTATCATTTATGAAGTTGTAGCAGCAGCCACACTAGATAGTAATCCTCCCTTTTCCTCGCATCCATTTCCTTGGCTCAGAATAGGTCAAATTTGCTCGACCTCTGTCCCTTAGGTCAAAAATGCAGTCAAGAATACTCTGTTCGTCAGTCTCTCAGTCTCTGAGAAGACTCTGTCTGAGAAGACTCTGGTATATAACACAAATCCCTCCAGTATGTTGATGAATTTTCCCTATACTTCTTTATAGAATTCAAAGTCTCTTTTATTTAATTTGCTCATTTTATAATATTCCACCATACTGGGAGTCGACAGTTGTCGCGGGTATTTCGTCATTTGAATGTCAGCGGGAACCCAAGCTGGTGTTTTCTCTGACTCTAACGGAATGCATGATTCTGAGTCTGACATGACGTTTGACTCTGTACCCCTCGGAACATATGGCTCTGCATCCGTTGGGACATATGGCTCTGCCTCTATCAGGTAATCAGTAGTCTGAGATCCATCATCGATAGATGCATATTCCTCTAATGCATATTCCTCATGCATATTCCTCTAATGTGTTGTAGTGTTGTAGATGTAGGACATTGTAGTCCAGGCACTCCATGAATGCCTATAGCTGACACTTGTGCAGGTATTTTGGCATTGCAGGTAGGGCAACCCTTACACAGAAAATCTAAAGCTGGTAGTATCTTTAGCTTTGTAACAAACTCAGATTCCTCATCCGAAGCGAGTTGGCTGGAGGAGGTCTCTTTCATGCCCGGATTATAAATGTGTCCCTCAAGAATAGGAGTGAGAAAGTTGTCTACCTCTTTCTGGTGTCTCTTATCTTCTCGTAAGAATATTTTTGTCGGCTGGTGTTTCTTCGATGTATTCTTCGTAGTGGAGCAAACGGTATCCTTTCATTATCAACAACAACTAGGCCCCCAGTCGGCGTAGCTATCATGGATGGTAAATGGCTTGGCCCCTCCATCACTAGGTACGCTTTAAAGGCCCCTTGTAATCCATGCCGACTTGGTTAAATTCCATGTTGAAATCTATAATTCCGCCCTGCGGCACGATTTCTTTATTTAGTGTGAGATTTCAGCCATCTTTAAAGGCGATGATCAGCCTCTGGCCTGACATTTCTCTGCAGACGATAGGAAAAATATTAGTGGACTGAAACTTAGCGTGAACAAGAACAAAACAAAGTATTTATTAAAGGAAACTTTTGTTTATTTTAGTGAAGAGATCGTTTATTTATGTGTGAATTTTGTTTAAATTACTAGTATTTTAAGTTTGAAAAGAGAAAATTGAGGTGTGTAATTTAAAAAAAACTGTTTTTTTTATTATGTTAAGGTTAATTTTGTTACAAAAATTTTGGAACCAGTCACAGACGTTTGGCCACATAGATTACCCCAAAACAATCAAAATTTCAAAATTTCAAATCAAGCAAAGGTAAGCAGTACCATGTTGCGTAGTATGTCTTCAGGTATCGTCCGTTGATTGGTAGCGTGGGTCTTTCACCCCGGAAGTCTACTAACTGGTAGGCTCCTCTTGTGTAGACCTTTTCAACAACAAATGGTCCCTCCCAAGTTGGCTCAAAATTTTCACCTATCTTGCGGCGTGCAAGAATAGGCCTTTTGAGCGCGAGGATAAGGTCACCAACTTTAAATGTCCTTGGGCAGACCAATTTATCATGAGCTTGTACCATCTTTGCATGGTAAAGTTCTAGATGTTGTTGTGCTTCAAGTCATTTTCCTTCCAGACTCTCTAGTTCATCGAGCCTGAGCTTTGCACTTTCTTTTGTTGTAAGTTGGTTGACAAAAATGACTCTTAGAAATGGCGTCTAAATTTTTAGTGGTAGTACGACCTCGACCCATACACGAGCATGTAGGGTGTACACTGAGTGAGAGTCTTGAACGTCGTCCGGTAGGCCCACAAGGCTTCCGGTAGGCCCACCGGTAGGCCCACAAGGCTTCTAACAGTTTGTTGTGCCAATATCTTTGTTTTCATCTAATGTTTTCTTTAAAATCTATACCAATATTTTGTTGAAGGCCTCAGCTAGGTCATTTTCATTGGGATAGTAAATTGTAGAGTATCTCCAATCTATCCCGTATCTTTTGACAAAATTGTTGGTTTTTTTGCTTTTAAAAGCTGTCCCATTGTCGGAAATTATTCTTTGCGGTACTCCGAAATGGTAGACGACTTGGCTTTTGAAGAAATAAAGGACGTGCTGTGCCATAACCTCTCGTAGTGGCAATGTCTCTGCCCATTTAGAGAAATAGTCTGTAGCAGCAAGTATAAACCCGTGTCCTTTAGAAGATGAAGGGTCTATCAGACCTATTATGTTTGTGCCCCAACACTCGAATGACCACGAAACAACGGTTGGGTGTAGCACATTCGGAGGTTGATGCAAGTTCACCCTATTCACTTGACACTGGTGACATTTTCTGGCTATATGTATGTAGTCGAACATCATTGCTGGCCAATAATATCTGAGTCTCTTGATCTTCATTTTCATTTTTGGTCCTGACTGGTGAGCGCCACACAATCTAGCATGTACTTCTTTGATGATATATTGGGCTTTGGCTTTGCTTAGGCATCGTAGCCACATCTGGTCGAATGATCTTCTGTAGAGGATATCACCCACTAGAGCATCACTAGAGCATACGACTGTAATGTGATGTGCCTCAGACTTGTCTTCCAATATCTTTCTAGTATGCAAATATTCTATTAATGGCTTGCGCCAATCTTCGTTGATATCTACAACTGTAATCGTTGTTTCTTATTTTTCGAGCTTGTGTAGATTGTCGAGGTCAATTTATGACAGAATTTATCTTCCTTATACTGAGATTTCAATGGAATTCTCTAGGGAACACACCAGTTCTTTAGCAAGTTTTGCTAGAGGTCGGCATTGGCATTATCTCCCCTAGGAATCCAGTAGAAAGTCACGTAGAGGATTTTCTCCAATAGCTTCATCGCGTATCAGTAATATTCTTCTAGCCTTGGTTTCAAAATTTTGTATTGTCCAGTGACTTGCTGGATGACGAGTTGAGAGTCATCGTAGAAGACAATGTTTGTTATATCCATTTAGATTGCCAACTCGAATCTGGTGATTAAGGCTTCATATTATGCTTTGTTGTTGGCGCACGACTCTGTCAGGTGGTATGAGAACCTCAACATACCCTTATCTGGCTTGATAAAGATCAAAATAATCCCTGCTTTGCCTGGTATGACTGTGCTTGATCCTTTGTCTTTTCTGGCTGATGAAGCACCGTCAAAGTACATCTCCCAGCTTTGCACACTGGAGAACTCCATTTGTAATATCTGCTCATCTGGTAACTCATCATTAAGAGGGGACCCAGCTGGAAGTGTGTGTGCAGCAAGAAAATTGGCTAAAATTTGTCCCTTAATAGGGCAGAGGGGAACAGAAGTTATATTAAATTGTAATAAAATCATTGACCACCTTGCTAAACATCCGGAGGGTGTTGGTCAGGTCATCTAATATTGTAATGAATTAACTTTCGAAATCAGGGTTATCCAATGAGAAAGCATGTAGTGTCTAGGCTTTTGGGCAGCGAAAATTAATATCAAACAATGCATCTCAATAAGTGGATACTTTACTTCTGTCAGTATCAGATGATGACTCAAGTAGTAGAGTGTGTTTTCTTTACCCTCGTCATTGACTTGGGATAAGAGGGCTTTAAGAGAGTCATCTAGGGTCGCGATATAAAGTATCAAAGGTTTCCTTGGGAAAGGGGCTGCCAAAACAGGAGGAGTCATTAAACATTGTTTAACGTCCTCAAAGGCCCGCTGGCATTTCTCTTCCCAAATGAATTTGGCGTCCTTTTTAATTAATCCCGAGAAGGGCTAACACCTACCTGAGAGATTAAAAATAAAGCGTCTCAGATATGCCAACTTCCCTTGGAAGGAACGTAATTATTTCAAGGTTTTGGTAGGAGGCATTTCCAAGATATCTTTAATCTTATCTGGGTCAATCTTGATTCCCCGATGACGAACAACGAATCCTAGAAACTTCCCAGAGATAACTCCAAAGGCGCACTTTAAGGGATTCATTTTAAGGTCATATCATCGTAACCGTTCGAACACGATCCTTAAATCGCACAAATGGTCTATTTTTTTGTTTGCTTTTAATGACCAAATCATCCACGTAACATTCTTCTTGATTGTGAATGAGGTCGTCAAAATTTTTTGTCATTGCACGTTAATATGTTGCTTCGACGTTCTTTAACCCAAACAACATCACTGTGTAGAAGAAAATTCTGATCAGTGTTATGAAGGCTATAAGTGCTACTTCCTTGGGAGCCATCTTGATTTGGTTGTATTCCAATGATCCATCCATGAAAGATAAGATTTCGTTTGTAGAAGCAATTTCCACCATCATTTCTGGTATTGGTAGTGGAAACTCGTCTTTCAAACATGCTTTGTTTAGATCTTTGAAGTCGAGGAAAATACGGATTTGTCCATTTTTCTTCTTGACAGGTACAATATTGGCTAACCATGTGGGGTATTGCTCTTCTTTTACAAAGTTAGATTCTATTAATTTCTTTACCTCAGCGATGACTTGTTGCTCTATTTCGAGGCACATTCTTCTTGGAGCTTATTTTACTGGGGTTATATTTTTATCTACCCCGAGTTTATGAACTGCAACTTCTGCAGACAGTCTTGACATTTCATCATAACTCCATACGAAGCAATCTTTAAATTCTGTTAACAATTTGCTCAACTGTAGAGATTCATCATCATTAAGTAAAGAACTTATAAATGTAGGTCGGGGTTGTTCTTTACTCCCGAGGTTGATTTATTTCAACTCATCAACCGTTTATTTAATTTTCTCCTCAAAATCTGGCGGAACATCTTCTATCAGTTGATCAGTAGAGTCATCCTCTATATCAAGGCAGACTCTCCTAATTCATTAGTAACAACCATACAAAATAAACTGGTCCGACTGTACCAAATTCGAGACCCTCTTTTGAGTTGGGAGTTTGACTTTTAACACTCCATAACTTTTCAAAATGTTGTGACTTATCTTCTGGCATTTGTTTTGGTAAGTGCCCTTGTTGAATTAACTTTTGTACACAAGGCGAAAAGTAACCAAAAGGCAATTCCATTAACTCATTAGGATCATCATCCAAATTTATATTATTTTCAATATTAGTAGTGGTAGAAGCACAGTAAAATTTGATCGGTTTTGAACCAACACTACCGACTTCCTTGACCTCTAAACTCTCGACCTTTTGAGGGAGAATCAGAGTAAGGGTCATGATATTCACATAGTGGTTTATCCAATCATACATTGTCTCATATTTTCTTTTCTTCACATCTTCTAAAGATATCTTGTATTGAGGTTTCCTCTATTTTTCCATCATTGTTTAGTCTTCAGAACTATCTTCATCATCGATGTTGATGGTTGGCCTAGTCCGTTCAACAATTAAGTTGGTTCTTGCTCGCCCACGTCCCCGGCCTCGACCTCGGGTGAGCGAACTAAAAGAACCTCCACCAACTTGTTGCAAGAGAGTAGTGGAAGCTCAATGAAGTGGATCAATGAAGTGGAGTTGATGAATGGCTCTGCCATTGTACTTCTTCTGGATCTTTATTATTGTTTGTTGCAATTTTGCGAGAGAAGACAATTTTCTTTGGAGGCGAGTAGTAGGCAACATCTTCATGAATGCCAACTTCATAAATTGAAAAAGGTTGTAGATCTCCTTTAATGCAATGTTCTTGTCCTTTTTTTTAGTGTTTGATGCACTGGTGTAGAGACGATGGAACCATGTTGTGTTCATGAATCCACAGTTGACCAAGTAGAGCGTTGGTTGAAAGAGGTCTCGACCAAGTAGAGCGTTGAAAGAGGTCTCGACGCCAATGATATGAAATTTAGCAGTTGTTGCTAGTTCTCCAACCTTCATAAATAATGTAATGGATCCAAGGGCTCTTTCTCCCTTTTGGTTGAATCCTCTTAGCATCATTTTATCTTCCGTAAGCTCTTGAGCTTCAATATCCAAATAAGCCAATGTTTGTAGACTTATCAAGTTGAGAGATGCTCTAGGATCTACTAAAACTCTCGCCAACACAAGTCTGTTGATGTTAACGAAGATGTAGAGTGGTCGGTTGTGGTCGGGGGTATAGAGCAGCAAATCTTCATCTGTGAAGGTCACCCCAAGTTGTTCTTTCAACGAGCAAACTTCATTTGAGGATGTGCTGGCCAACTGGGCTAAGAAAATCTCTAGTTTGAGAAAAGCTGTAACCAGAGACTCTCTCATCTCTTTTGATAGGATTAGAGCATCATAGATGCTTAATCGGGCCGATAACTTCCTAAGATGAGCTAGCACATTGTAATCCACTTTGTATGGTCCTCCAATTTTCTCTTGGTTATGTGTTTCTTCCACTGGTGGAGGTGGATGTAGTTCTTCTCGAGTTACTATTTGTTTTTCTTTATCCACTGGAGCTGTTCTCGGGGGTAACACTTTTCTGCTCCTCAAGTTTATATCTGTAATTTCTTCTTCTTAAGGTACCTTTATTGAATTTTCTGGTGTTTCTTCTTTGTCGGAAAGATCTAGGTTGATGGCAAACGGTGTACCGTGGTGCTTGAGGATTGGGCCTCACTTCCGGTATCGTTATCAAGTTTGTCAGACTTAAGTACGATTTGTGGATCATTTCAGAAATCAATATCAAAGTTAGATTGTTCATAATCAATTACTTCATCACTAGAAATAGTTAAAATGTAGCCGAAATCTCTATCATTATATTCATAAGACTCTGGATGGGCAAAAAGATAATCATATAAAGTCAAGGGTTTGAGAATTTTCTTCCTCAAATCCGAGACAACCAATCTAGCAGAGGCAGCCCCTATCCTACCCTCCTGCTATTAATCTTTGCGATGGCATTCTTCTTTCTCTTTGTTTTTGACAATGATAACTCTTACGGTGAAATCTTCATTTCGGGATTGACAGGCTGAAAAATCTGAAAGGAAGTTTGGTTTGACGCATTCTGGATTTGGTTCAATATTTTCTTAGATGATTTGCTCCAGACTGCACTCCATCCATCTTTTCTAGTGTATATGGAAGATTTTTTTGATGAATTCTGTCAATCAAAGAAATCGAATCGGCCGTAATCATGTTTATGGAATCTTTTTAAGATTCTTTTAAATATTCTTTCTAGATTGTTATATTCCCTTCTTTGAGATTTTTTTCGAGCAAATCTTTAAAGATGAAACATTTATCTATAGTGTGTCCCAGCAATCGATGATACAATAAATAATTTGGTTGATCTTTCTTGTCAACTTCCTGTCGGCACTATTTTTGGTGTGGGGTTTGCCCATAAGAAGCTGTCGATCATCAGAATTGAAATCCCATTGTTCGCTTCGGAAGGACGTTGAAAAAGTTGGGTTCTGAAAAAGATGAAGTCAAACTAACCCCATAATTTTCATAGTTTAGATGAAAGAGCAATTTTCCTCAAATCCTGTATCTATCCCGAAGGATGAACACAAGAATTGAGGGTGAGGCTCGATCAAATAAACTAAAGAAAGTTATGA
>NW_018165608.1:113714-114163 GCF_001263595.1 Phalaenopsis equestris | reverse complement strand
TTCCCCTATTTAATATAAGGAATTAAATAGGGTTTATATTATGCTGGGTTCGGGAAAAGCTTCCTATAAGGGCAAGCCCTTATAGTTAATTACATCTTAGGTAACAAAAGTTACCTAAGAATACTCTCGATAAAATCAAGAAAAAAAATATCTTCAAAGAGTTCAATTGGTAAGGACATTTTAAAGATATTGGACTATGAAGTATGAAGGGGATTGGTTCAAATTTGGAACATTTTGTTTTGGAGTCCAAAGGAGGAAACAGTAGAGGATGTCACGAATCCGAAGGAGAACTTCGATGACTTCCCAAGCTATCCTATTATTTGGCTTCAATTTAGGAGAAATCATTTATATGTTTCATCCTGCAATTTTTTTATTTATTAGGATTTACATTTGTGTGAAGCAATCAGCACAAAAAACCTTGAAGATGTGAGGATTTAGGTCATGACAAA
>NW_018165608.1:109678-110608 GCF_001263595.1 Phalaenopsis equestris | reverse complement strand
CATCCGTTCATCATCCCCGATGGCCTTAACCGAGAGCCGTCCATTTTAAAACTTTAATATCTCTCTCATTTCTTAATGGATTTTGATGATTATTTTTTTAAAATGTTCGTCTTGAAGAGACAAATACATCTATATGGTAAACATGCTATGAAATCAATCCATTGTAAATGTAGAGCTCGCGAAGGCTCGGGAAAGTAAGTGAGTTATAGCTTTGCTCCGAGAGGTTTAGCCTCAATCAGAGATGCTTCACACCTTCGTTAGATCCCAAAGAGCTTAGGGATGAAGCCTCTGGCTCTGGTGTAAAGCCTATGTATGATTTTGACCAAAGCCGATTTTGGGTGTTGATTGAGAGCTATGCTAGAGGCTATTTCAGAGGGGGAATTAATGGGGGTTTGGCTTCTTTCACTATTGCGAAGGTGTAGGGCCAATTTATTTGGAGTTTGGTGCTATGTAGGTTGGGATTGAGGTTTGTCTTGGTTTCGGGCAGGAATTCGAGCTCAAAATTGGATTGCCATGGTGTATTTGAGAGAGGGAAATGGATTGCAATGTACTAAGGATCTCCTAGAGAAGCTCTCTGAGGAGTTTTGTAGGCTTTAGTGAAAATTTTTTTACCACCTTACTATTCATGGCCGTGGGGGTGAATTTTATAGAAATTGGCCAATGGGATGCTTGGTTGGCCAATTGAGGGGTTAGCCCCACTGCTTAGGTGTTAAGAAGAGGAGCTCTCAGCTCAATTTGGGCTGAGGTGGCCTCTTGGCATGAATTTGGGTATTGGTCATGTGGGGGCTCACGATTTTTGGCTTTAACTTGGGTTAAGGTGGCTAACCAAGGGTAGGATCATGGTTAAAACTTATAATGATCAGTAAAAATGACACCATAGGGTATGAACATGTGGTATGACAAGTACATTGATTTAACCTCTTTATTATC
>NW_018165608.1:104329-108453 GCF_001263595.1 Phalaenopsis equestris | reverse complement strand
TTAGCTCCAAACCAACACCCAGGGTCAATCCTAAGGCCAAGTAGCCCTATAGGAACTCTCCTTGAGTTTCCTCATAATGATCTTACCTACTAAGTGCTAGAGGTTAGGACTAATATGTGGAACTTCAGAAGAGTTTTGAGTTTCTAATGGGGAGGGTACCTTTTTCTATTTTTCTAAGACTAGTCTGTAGGAAAGTCCTATGACTAGACCTAGGCTACTAAAAAAAAGTTTCTATACCTCAACCAAAAGTGAGGTCAACACTTCCTCGGGCTTCTTTGCATCAGGTAGTTTGAACTCAGGCTTCTTCATCAGCTTCTTCACATTTTTGATAGGGCTTCATCTTTGAAAGAATACACCATTTTCTATCTTTCTGTCAGAGATATTCTCTTATTCCTTATTCGAGGTGATCCTTCTTGAGGCGGTCACTGGTTGTCACTGGTAGGCGGTCACTGGTTGGACTAGTTACTCTATTTCTGAGCATGCTGTGATGAAGATTGAAGAGGATTTTTTGCATATATCTTCATTGGTTGTTTTCCTTTGCCGACGGTCGCTACTATTCCTGATTTCTTTTCAAACACTTTGGTTTCCTTGGACATGGGCTAAGTACAAATTGTTTGTTGTATTTGATGTAAAATGTCATAATGAACAATTTTCATGAAGGATGAAAATTGTTTTGAAGTTGATTTGATGGTCAATTTGAATGGATTTTGATGGGTTTGGATTTAGACCTAAATTAAACATGTAGGGCTAAACTTGGGTCAAACTTGGGCTAGCTTTGGGCTAAGTCCAAATTTGACCAAATTGGACAATGGTGTAGTTGGACAAAATGAAATTGGGAATATTTTGGATTTATTGAGATTTTTAGGAATTTTTTGGAATTTTTGGATTTTTTGGCCATGGAGGGGCATTTTGGTAATTTGTCCATTTTTGGAAATTTTTGTTAGTTTTTGGCAAATTTGGATGTATTCAAAGTGTTTGGAATGAGTTTCGATCAGTTTTGGGTATTTTGGTAAAATTTGAGAATTTTGGCCAAATTTGGGTCCCAAGAGCAGTTAGGTAATTTGGAGGTGCCTAGGGGCAAAAGGCCAAGTTAGGCATTTCAAGTGCAATTGGGTAGAGAACCATTTTGAATGAGTCATGGACCAATGAAATCTCCATTTTGGGTCCCCATATATTGGTCTTAGCCAGGGTATTGTGAGGGTATGGTATACCTTAGCTCCAAACCAACACCCAGGGTCAATCCTAAGGCCAAGTAGCCCTATAGGAACTCTCCTTGAGTTTCCTCATAATGATCTTACCTACTAAGTGCTAGAGGTTAGGACTAATATGTGGAACTTCAGAAGAGTTTTGAGTTTCTAATGGGGAGGGTACCTTTTTCTATTTTTCTAAGACTAGTCTGTAGGAAAGTCCTATGACTAGACCTAGGCTACTAAAAAAAAGTTTCTATACCTCAACCAAAAGTGAGGTCAACACTTCCTCGGGCTTCTTTGCATCAGGTAGTTTGAACTCAGGCTTCTTCATCAGCTTCTTCACATTTTTGATAGGGCTTCATCTTTGAAAGAATACACCATTTTCTATCTTTCTGTCAGAGATATTCTCTTATTCCTTATTCGAGGTGATCCTTCTTGAGGCGGTCACTGGTTGGACTAGTTACTCTATTTCTGAGCATGCTGTGATGAAGATTGAAGAGGATTTTTTGCATATATCTTCATTGGTTGTTTTCCTTTGCCGACGGTCGCTACTATTCCTGATTTCTTTTCAAACACTTTGGTTTCCTTGGACTTCTCATGTGAATCCATATGTTTGATTTCTTCTTGAAGACTGCTGGCTTTACTGAGTAGCTTCTCGAAGGATTTGATGGTGAGTTCCTTTAGCATGAAAGCTACTGGTCTGTAAATGCTTTTGAGTAAGATCTCAATCGCATGATGTTTGAGATCAACCATCTGTGGATAAAATTTAAGTAATCTGTCTTTTTATATGTCTATGATTGAGCAAACTTAGATTCAAAGTTTGGTGTCATAATGGTTGTTATTCGTTTAAGGGTTTGTTATGGTGTTGCGCTCTGACAAATCTTTTAACAAATAGTTGTTCCAATTCGGCAAAGGTTTTCACTGATCCATTGGGTAAATCGGCATACCAATCGAAGGTGCCCTGAAAAGCTGCTGACGAACAGTTGGAAGAGTAAAGCTTCACTATTCCTCGTGTTGCCAAAACTGGCTCGGAAGTGTGATATATGTTGTCTGGGACTTCCAGTCCCATCAAATATTTTAAATTTTGGGGCCATGAAACCCTTGGGGAAGGGTACGACATCGAATTCTTCTGGGTGAGGTCTACCCTTTAAAATTAATGCACCACCCTTGGGTTGGGTTAAGGCCTCCCGAACTTGTTAGATCATTTGCTTAAATTCTTTCTCTGGCATGACGCACGATGGAGAATCCTTCTTTTGTTGCTCATCTCTGTTTGCCAATGCAACTTCTCTTCTTTCATCTTTAATGTGTATTATCTCCGGTTGGTTGACATCTGGAGATGCTAGTTGCGGTGCTTGTGATTTCCCTTGAATGGTGGCCATGACGGTCATGACTGTGGCCATCTCTTCTATCTTTTTATCCAATTGACTCCTTGCTCATCCCTTAGGAGAATAGCCCTACGCAACTCTTCTACGACGTTCTCTTTGAGTTGAGCCTCGCGCGCAGATGTAGCGGCTCTGGTTTTGATGACATGGACCTCCATGAAATCTTCTTTCACTTTGAAGTAATCATTATAGTCAAAATATTCATCATTATTGTCAATGGAAACTCTGTGTTTCTGAGCCAACTCAGAAATCTCAGCCCTGAGCTTTTCAACTTTTGCTTTGATCATTGATTCTTTGATTATTTTAAGATCTGGATGACCCTGCTGGACCTCCTCCTCTTGTTATTCCATTTCTTTGGCAATCACTGCGACGATGTCAGATACTTCAGACCATGGCTTCATTCCATGATCTTGGCCTGCGGGCTCACTAGACTGTATTGGTACAGCGACCTTGGGGATCCCTATCTTTTTCTATGACGATACGATGATGTCTCAGGACGGAGTGTCCTAGCAGAAACATCGGCATGTCGAGGAAGAGTACGCTCCCTAACCAAAGGAAAATATGTTGAGATTTGCATACCTATTTTACACTATTTTTGATGATATTGCACTTTAAATAAAGGTATTTTTGATGTTTTTTTGCAGGTATGATGAATTATGGTCATTGGAGCAAAAAGATGGAAAGAGGAGCAAATTTGGAGCAAAAAAGACCAAAATGTGAAGAATTGAACAAGGGCGCCGATGGCGAGCCTAACGATGCCGACGATGAGATCTCGAGACTCCAGACAAATAATTTAGAAGGCCCGCCGACAGTGAGATCGGCGGGTGTTTTCCAAAGGGGATTGAAAGTGGGCGGGTTTTTGGTTGGAGGGAAGCTTAGGCAACTCTTGGGAAAACTCTTCTACAACTTTAAAAGAAGACTTTGGCCGAAAATTGGAGGCGGAAGCTCTAGAGTTTGAGGAGTTGAAAGGTTAGAACAACGTCAAAGAGCCCCATTAGTGTGTAGAGAGTTTACTTTAGGGTTAGATTGTGAGGAATTCTTTGAGAGATTGTAAGAGTGGAGGAAAAGTGAGAGATTTCTTCCTCCTTGCCGCTTCAAAGAGGAATTCTGTGTGCTGTAAAGAAAAGAAGAGATTCAAAGGAACTTGAAGGAGTTTGCTTGGGGAGAAATTAGAGATAAGTGTTATTTACTTGTTGTAGTTTGTATGACTTTACTTTATATATATGAATTCTGTGTTTTGTTGTGTCTTCCCCATGAGTTCTGAGTAATTTTCTCTGTCTTTCTCCTTGTCTTGAGATTTGTGAAATGGTGATTTGAATTAATTGAGCCTTAAAAATGTTAAAGAAGTTGTGATGATCTTTTCACTTTGATCTTAATTTACTTTCAATCTGGCCAATTGATTTGTTAAAATATGTTGAGTTTTACAACTAAAGTGAAGATTACATCCAAGATTCAGGGAGATCAAAGTCCTTGAAAGTTGGGTGCAAATAAATAGGGAAATAAAAATTATCGGGCGTAGAATTGGAGATTTTAGAGTGACAAACTAAAATCC
>NW_018165608.1:102229-104135 GCF_001263595.1 Phalaenopsis equestris | reverse complement strand
ATTCACTATAATTTCTTGACATGGAGAAGGATGCTTTCTTATATATTGAATATCACCTTAGAAACTTTATTAATATAATTAGTTATTTAACAGTTATTAAAATTACATATTTATTTCAGTGGGATCGATATCTAGGACTCCATTAACGCCCTATATTACTTGAGCGATACGTATACTATACGTATACTTGCGTACTTGCGTTGATAAGTGTGACTTTACCATTATTGAATATTTAATATATACATCTTTATCGAATCTATAACCGTTATCAAGTTTTTTGTGCCATTGCTGAGGAATTAAATCTTTTGATAGCAGTATTAAATACTTGTATTTTTAAGCATATATAAAGTCACTGTCACTCCCCATGGTGCAGCCTAGCTATAGTATCGGGTAATCTCTTTGTCTTTGTCTTTAGAATTTTAGGGATGTCTTTGTGGTGCATGCTCGGTAAAATTCTTGGACTCAGTCTTAACTTAATCAGTCGACGGCCTGCGGTCCTGGTGATGATAGACTCGGTGGTATCAACTCTGCTCCCCAAGCAAAACCAGATAAAAAAACAAGTAGGCAAAGCCTCAATTAACTTATGAGATTGTTTGGCAGATCTGACATCCTTAAAATATCTTTCTTCATGCGAGGGGATACGCATGTCCCACTCGTTTAAGTAGTTCACTGACTGAACAACCTTCTTTGGCGGCTAGCCTCTGCGAGGGGATACGCATGTACTGGAAAGAAGGACATGAACACATTACCAATATATGAAGATAATACTTTTTTGATTTAAATGGAAAGAGAAACTTGTCCCCAGTAGAGTCGCCAGAAGTTGTCGGCACTATTTTGGTTGAGTTGCCCGTATTGCCCGTAAGAAGCTGTCCGTAAGAAGCTGTCGGTCACCGGAATTGAAATATCGTCGCCTGCTTCGGAAGGACATTTTATTTTACATATAGGTTTAAGTTTAGAAAAATATTACATATAGATTTAAGTTTAGAAAAATATGAAATCAAACTAACCCCATATTTTTCATAGCTTAAATGAAAGAACACTATACCTCAAACTTTGTATTTACCCTATATCTATCCTGAAAGATAAACACAAGACTTTAGGATAAGGCTTGATCAAATAAACTAATAAAAATATGACGTCAGTTTGGTCTGCGAAACCGTTTTATTTACCGAAAATTTCCCCTATTTAATATGAAGAATTAAATAGGGTTTATATTAAGCTGGGTTCGGATAAGCTTCCTATAAGGGCAAGCCCGTATAGTTAATTACATCTTAAATGACTGAAGTCACCTAAGAAAACTTTTGATAAAAATCTGGAAATATTATCTTCAAGGAGTTCAAAGGATATGACTTTTCAACGATACCAGAAAAAGAGGTGTGAAAAGGGATTGGCTTAAGTTTGGAGCATTTTGTTTTTGGAATCCAAGTGAGGAAGAATTAGGGGACGTCATGGATCTAGAGGAGAACATCAGTGACTTCTCAAGTTATCCTATTATTTGACTTCAGTTTTGAGGAGAAATATTTAAGTATTCCATCCTGCCAATTTTATTTAATTAGGGCTTACATTCGTGTGAAATGATCACACAAACAACCTGAAAGATGTGAAGGTTTAAATCGTGACGAACGATAACCTCAGAATCCTTAGATGAGATAGGGCTTATATTATACAACATGGTTGTACAAAGGTCGAAAGTTGAGTTAAGGATTTATGTCGCACTAGGCAGACAACCTCGAAATCCTATGATTTGTTATTTAATTCTAAGAAAGGAATGGTTTAGCTGGTGTAGACATGTTCTGCTGTTGAAGATGACCTGTTGCTCACCATGCTAATCCATTGTGCTAGCTCCAAGCTCCTTGCCATGACAAGTTTAAGTTTTCTAGGGTGTCAAGTTATGATGTCAAATTAG
>NW_018165608.1:100856-102178 GCF_001263595.1 Phalaenopsis equestris | reverse complement strand
ACTATTTTCTATTGGATTCACTTAGTCCAAATGAATTTACTAAACTCAACTGAATGAGTTCCATAATTTCATTTAGACTGTGGGAAGCCTCGTTAGCAACTGTAGGTTACCTCCTCCGAGGGATTCCAGATCATTCGATAGAGACGTCTTAATTTAGTTGTAGTTATTGTTTTATTTGATGTTTGTGATTAAATTTTGATTTGTTTTATATTTTGGATGTTGTGGCGGTGAATTTTATCTTGGTTGATTTTAGTTTTGGTTTTGGTTTTGGTTTTGTGGCTATCCTGATAGTTTTAGTTTTTATGCAGGGTGACATCGTTATTTAGCACGCAAGTTTTTGTTTTGTTTATACATGCAAGTAAGTAAGCACAATGTGGAAAGCTTAAGAAAAGATAATGTTGTAAACTATAAAAGCGTACCTAGTGAGTTTTCTCGTTCTACCACCTGAAACTCAAAATGTATGTTAAGGCATTTTATCTAAAGAGGAAAAAGTAAGGTTTTAGTGACCTACCTAAACCTATGTCATATCTTGGTGGGTCCCTATTAATTTGATTAAGGATGATTTTGTTAAGCAAAACATATTAAATTTAGTAGACCTCGGAGGTATCCAACAGGTCTAGAGAAAGAAGCAAGTCCATGCTTCCCTCTCATTGCTTGAAGAAAAGTCTCGAGATTATTTAAAATTATTATCTTTTTCAATAACCTATCCTATAAATACTTTTAATGCTCAACGAACAATGATGTTTCAATTATCCCTAAGAGTAGGGAAATTATCAATTGTGATTTAATTTGAGGATTATGTGGGTGAGGACCCTTAAAGGGGCAAGTTAATGTTATCAAGGCACTCAACCAACTTTTTAATTTGGGCTTGTAGAGTTTGAAAGATGTTCAATTTTTAACTATGTTCTCTTTTCTAATCCTCATTTAACCAAATTTGATTTAGCCTAGGTCACTACTAAGCCCTTAAGATTTTGGTAGATGTCTTAGTTTTTATTTTTTTTTGAAAGAGATTAAATTTTAAGTGATGATAATTCATTTTTAAAAGTCATTTGAACATCAAATAGGGGTGTTAAATTGGTGAGTTATCGACACCCAAAATCATACCCCCTAAGTCTAGGATTATTTGTTTAACTGGACTTCCAAATTTTAATAATTTAAAGAAATTACAAATTTATCCCTTGATTATGGAAAGAGTGAGGTTGGTTTCTATCAATTAATCTCCTTGTGTTTCAATCATCTAAATAAGTTATTTAAAATTAGAGGTTACCCTTTTCTCTCCTTGAATTAAGCCTAAATGTTAATTAAGGCTAAATTTCCAAAAT
>NW_018165608.1:94704-100785 GCF_001263595.1 Phalaenopsis equestris | reverse complement strand
AATCACTCATGGGTCAATTAAGACATCAGAGGAGAAAATGTGATTTTTCAAAATTTAATTTAATTTACATATTTATTTTAATGCAAGAATAGGATTTTTCAAAGAAAATTTCATAACTTGACCAAGGAAAAACTTAATCCCTTGAAATTATTATGGAAGGTAGAATTAGACTAGAGAAGCATTGAGACCGAATTTCATGATTTAATGAATTATATTTGATTTTTAAGAATTATTTGAAGTTCTAGAGTATTTATTAATTATAAAATATTTTAAGTGTGGAAAATTATGTTTTATATTTTAATTAAATTTCTCTGATGTCAAGAGATACAAAGAAACAAATTTCATATTTTTTTTAATTTTTCTTTGAATTTTCAGAATCATTTTAGTAAAAATCCATTTTTAGCCTTTAAAAATTATTTTAAGCTTCAAAATTCAATATCTTCACTTAAAAAATTAGGAAAATATTCCAATTATTCCTAAGTGCTTAGAAAACAATTTAAAACATTTTCATGAGTTTTATTATTTTTGTGATTTTATCATTTTTTAATTATTTAAATTTTAAAAATAGGCTTGAAAATAGAAATTTTATTTTAATTTCAAATTTATTTTTAGAAAATTCCTCTGATCACAAAGAACTCTAAAAACCAATTTTTATAATTTTTTAAGTTATATTTTAATTATTAAAAATCATTTTAGTACCAAAAATGTCATTTAATTTGAAAAATTAATTTGAGTTATTAAATAAGCTCCAAATGTTTTGAAATTATTATGGGGAGTTCTCTGAGCTTTGAATCTTAGTGGAGATTAAAAATCAAGTCATTTAGATGTTTGTGTTATCCAAAATTAATTTTCTTTGTGTTTTAGGGTTGGTGGAAATTAAGTGCATTCTTAATGACTTAACCCATGAAATATTTTTCAAAGGGTTCTCTAGTCATAACAAACCATCCAAAATTTTTTTAGAATTTTCTAAAAAACATGCTATTTATTATGATTAATTTATGCAAATAATAGAAATAAAATTGAAAAATATAGATCTATGTCTAGAGATCTCCTCTGAATTTAGAAAAATCAGGGAATTTTTCTTAAGACAGAGGCAACAACATGCTAAAATTTCAAGTCAAGGTGAAATGTCTACATGCATGGAGAATCAAAATACTCAAAATAGTATTTAATTAATTAAAAATAAAATGTGCATCAAATGGACTTCAAATTATTTCCACATTGTTCTCTTCTATTTACTGAGCAAGAAAGTATTTTTATTTTATTTTTGTAATTTTTCTACACTGAGATATGAATTTTTGAAGTTAGGGATCATTTTCTGATTTATTTAATTCCCTATTAATCTACTTAAACACGCGGTGCTGACTAGATCCTAAGCGGCTCCTAAAACACGTGTGGCACACTCTGGTTGGAGGCCACCATCCACGTAGCCACTGACTCGGCCCGCACTTTATGAACCGATGCGCTGTCCGACTTCATCTCGTCCGTTGATGAGATAAATGTGCGATTGTACCCAAATAGGCTAACCTAAGAACCGTCCACACTAAAACCTTAAGATCTCCCTCTAGACTCAAACAAATCTCATGGGGTTTGATCCTATGGACTCATCTAAGTGAGATGAACACATCCATACGGTAATCATGCAATTAAATCAAGCCAAATCAAATGGAGAATCAAAATAGGCTCGGGAGGAGGAGAAGTTCAATACCTTTGCTCTAAGAAGGGAAGCTTCAATCAGAGGTGCTCGGCACATTCGTGGAGGTCCAAGGAGGCTATGGATTAAGCCTCTTACTGTGGTGAAAGTTCTAGATATGAATTCGACCAAGCTCGATTTCAGGTGTTGGTCTAGATCTATGCTAGGGTCTTTGTGGAAGGGGTATTTGATGGGGCTTCTCCTTCTTTCACTGTGGTGAAGGTGTGAGTAAGTTTAATTTGATTTTGATGGACTGTGGAGGTGTGGTGAGCACTGTCCTGGTTTTTGATGGAAGTTTGAGCTCAAAATTGAGCTTCCACAGTGGAAATCAGTGGGGGAAAGTGGTTGGCTTGAGCTGAGGAGGTCTCAAATAGTCTTTGGGAGCAATTTGGAGGGATCTATCTGAGAAATTTTTAGCACTTGCTCCATGGCCATGGAGGTGAGATTTTTATAAAAATGGCTTAAGGCTTGCTGCCATGGCCAATGAGGGGGTAAAGAGTGATGCTTAGGTGGAGGGGAGAGAGGCTCTAACATTTTATATGGAAGGCGGGGGCGCTAGGTCTAGGTTTGAAATGGGTTTGATTCTATGGGGGTGGCTCACGGTTTTGGTTTTTTCCGGCCACTAGGCTGGTCGGCCAGGATAAGGGAGATGGCCAAAGGGCTCAGGGACCTTAGAGGAATCTGTCACAACAATTAAATGGGTTTGAGCTTTATTTTGCCAAAAAGATCTTAAGCTTAAGAAAATATGGAATGAAATCCCTTAATTTAGGCGATCTTTGGTCCATGGCTTAGCTTAGGTGGTTTTATGGAGTTTAGACTGGTCACTAGGGTCCAACTAATGGCTGTGGAGTTATTAATTTGGTGGCTTTGGGGTGGTTAGGCTAACTTTAGTGCATGGGTCCAATGTGGGTTCAAATGACCAAAACTTGGGTTTTGGCTAAGGCTAACCATGAGCTTGAGCCCAATTGATTGATCAACATTGTTGTGTAGATGATTTTAATTAAGTTTTTTTTTTTGTGAAGGATTGAAATGATTTTGAGTTCAATTGGAGGCTCAATTTGGAGGATTTTTGAAATTTGGTCAATTTGGGAATGTTGGGATAGACTTGGGTCTAGATTGGGCTAGGACTAGAATTTGGCTCAATTAAATGGTCTAAATGATCAAGGGAGATGTTATAAAGATTTTTCATGAAGGAATGGAATGGAAATTTTGGGGCTAAGACAATCAAATTGGTACAATTTTGAGACATGGCCAATTTGGGGCTTTTGACTTAGGTTGAAATTAAATGAAATTGAGGCTTCACCAAGGCCAATTCAAGGTCAATTTTGATGTTTAGGAATGTTATGAAGAGTTTAGGGTCCAAATTAGGGCATTTTAGTGTATCATATGGTTCAATTAAGTGAAATTATGTCATAAGGCTAAAATTGGGGGTTTTGATTTAGATCAAAATTAGGCTCAAAGCATGGGTTAATTGAGCTTGGATTTGGTTTAGATTGTTCATATGGAAGGTGAATTTGAGTTTAGGATTGAAATTAGGGGAAAATGGGACCAATTTGATGGACATTTGTGGCGGATTTGGGGAGATTAAGCCTTTAAAGACAATTTTAGGGGTTTTGGTCAAAATGGTCAAAATGGCCAAATTGGGTCATGTGGTAGTTGAAAAAAGTGAAGAGAAAAGTGAAACTGGGAATATTTTGGGAATTTTTGGGATTTTTGGGAATTTTGGGCTAAGGAGGGGCATTTTGGTAATTTGGCAATTTTTTTGTGATTTTGGGTAATTTTGGTGTTTCCAAAAGGTTTGAAATGATTTTTTGAACAAATTTGGGTATTTTTTGGTAAATTTGGAAATTTAGGCCAAATTTAGGGTCCTAAGGGTATCTAGGTAATTTGGGGGAGTTTAGGGGCAAAAGGCTAAGTTGGGCATTTTGGTAGAGTTGGGGTGCCAACCACCATAAATAAGCCATGGACCAATGGAAACCCCATTTTGGGTCCTCTATGTACTGGTCTTAGCTAAACCCTAGCCTATGGCCAGTGGGTTTAGGGACCATCTACATGAGTATCCCAAAAGTATCAAGGGACCAAATTCAAGAAATTTTGGTTTGTGCTTGTGAGTGGTTGGGAATAACAAGTCACTGATATCCTCAATTGCTGGTGGGTGCCTTAGCTCTAAACCAACACCCAGGGACAACTCTAAGGTCCAACAGTCCTATAGGAACTCTTCTTGAGCTCCCCCATAGTGACCCCAACTATTAAGTGCTAAAGTTTAGGACCAATATGTAGAACTTCAAGTTGAGTAAAGAGGAGTTTAGAATTTCTAATGGTGAGGGCTCCTTTTCTAGTTTTCTAAGAATAGTCAATAGATAATAGTCAATAGGAAAGTCCTATGGCTAGACCTTAGCTATTAAAAAGGAAAACTAGACCTTAACCAAAAATGAGGTCAACACTTATGCAGTCCGGTTAACTTGAACACCCTTATCATGCACACCGACTACCTTCCTAGGGGTTACTCTGTTAGAGGTCTTTTGAAAATTATTCATTAAATTTTTCTGAATTAATGAATAGGCCTTCATAAATGATTTGGACATAAGTGGCCCCTAGTTGAAACATTTATGATAGACCTTAAAAATTTCACTAGCCCATTGTAAAAGGATTGAATGATAAGCTAGTCAGGTAGGGCATGGTGTGGGCACTTCATAAATAGTTCTTTGAATCTCTACTAAGCTTCATAATTTGACTCCATCTAATTGGGTGAAGGATGTGAAGTAACTCCTGCGTTTCATAACTTTTTATGGAGAAAAATATTTGGTAAGGATTTTTTGATTAAGTCATTCCATGTAGTGATTGATTCAGGTGCTAAGGACTTTACCACATCTTGGATTTATCCTTAATTATAAATGAGAATAACCTTAGTCTAACGATATTGTTGGAGATACTACTATACTTTAATGTATCACATAGTTCTAAGAAACTATCCAAGTAAAGATTTGGGTCTTCAGTGGTTGACCCCCCAAACTAGTTTTTATGAATCATTTGGACTGAATGGCTTAAGTTTAAACTTATTGGCTTCTATAATAGGGTTATTTATAGTCATGTGGATTTCCTCTACTGATGAATTGCCATACTATCTAATATTTCTATGATGATTTTCTTAGGGATTTTCCATTACTAAGTATATTTTTTTAGATTTGTGTTTTTTTTCAAATTTGAAGTTAAATGGAACCAACTCAACTAATTTAATCCTATGCATACAACTAAGAACTATTGATACACCTTAAATATATAGTTTTTTTAGACACATTTTTATACCTATTTTTGAAATATTGCGCTTTAATGGAAGATATTTTTGTGTTTTTCTTGCAGATACAAGTAAAAATGAAAAAAAAAAAGCTTAAAGGAGTGAAAAAGGATCAAATTTGGAGCAAAAAGGTGAAAAATTGTGAAAAAGAGTTTTGGCGCCTAAGCGCTGGCGCTTAAGCGCTGATTAATTAGAGAAGACCATGCCTAAGCACCGAGACCCCGCGCTTAAGTGCCAGTGGTAGTTACTAGATGAGTAAAATCAGTTTTCACGAATTTCAAAGAGGTTTTTGAGGCACCCATTGGCTTACTAGGTGGTTGTAACCACCATGGACGAAAACTATCATGAAAGGATGCGTTTCTTGGGCAAATACATCAAATTAAGACACATTTTGAAGAGATCCCAAGATACTTCTTGGAAAACTATAAAAGAAAGAAGAGAGGACTTAGAAAAGAGTCCTGAAAATATTGGCAAGTTTTGAAAGTTCTTCTCTGGGGAGTTAGTTTGGAGAGATTTTCAGGAACCACTTTTTATTTACTTTATCCTTTTTGTTATTTTTTTTGAGTGATTGTAAAAGAGAAGAGATTTAAAGGAACTTCAAGAGTTTGGTGGAGTACTTGAGATAAGTTTTTATCCTTTTGTTTTAGATTACTTTTGGTTTTAATCAAGATTGTTGTTGGTTTGACAATGATTTCTTTTTTTAAACTAAAGTGTGGTTTTGTTTTCTCCATGGATTCTAAGTAGTTTTCTTTATCTTTCTTATTAAAATGATAAGTAATTAATGATAAATTAAAATGATAAGTAATTAAGTTTTGGATGGAAGTTGTGGAGATTATTGATCTTTAATGTTGGAAGAAGTTTTGATAATTTAAATCCATGCACTTCATTCACTTCTTGAATTGGCCAATCCAATTGTTAAAATTTGTTTTGAGAACATGTAAGAACCAGGCTCGTATTGTCTCAGTCAACAATTAGAAAGAATCACATGAGGTTGTATGAATGAGAATATAGTTCATATGATTGAGTGCAAATAAATAGGGAAATATTCATTGATGGGTGTAGAGTTAAAGGACTTTAAAGTGACAGGTTAAAG
>NW_018165608.1:91819-94211 GCF_001263595.1 Phalaenopsis equestris | reverse complement strand
TATATATATATATATATATATATTGAAAAGTTAAATTCTTATTTTTCTTCAGGATCAAGTTTTTGGGTTTGTTTCAAAATAAGGAAATATAAGTGAAAAATACCATCAGAACTATTCCTATACTGTGCATAAGCATTAAGTCGGGATCAACTATTAACCAAGTGACTCTAATATAAAACAAAATACATAACAAGTATTGAAAACACACAAAACAAATAGAGTACAACATAAGAAAAATAAAAAGATGTAATATTTTAGATTTTTTAGAAATAGATAATAATTTAGAAAAACAAAGAGTAATAAAACACAAGAAGCAATAATAAAAGTTTCAAATCTAACTTTGAAGTTCAATTAAATTCCTCTTAAATTAGAAAATTCAAATGTTATTTTCTTGGCAACGATATCAAAAACTTTATGCTCAAAACTATTACAAAGCATGTGATAATTACTCAAGTAATATATGGATTTGAGTTTTTGTGTCAATCCCACTCGTAAATTTTCTAATTGGTGAAGTTCTAGTTTACTAAGCCTTAAGTATAATTTGAATTGTTTCAATTTGTACAATTTTAAAAGTGACTATTTTTATTAATTAAAACCTAACTATGTTTTCTAAGTTTCTTATAGATGATAAAAAATATACTCATGTGATCAGATCGTGTAAATCCTTGAAATTCTTCAAATGAGTTTCTCTACTTTATTGTTGACAACCAAAATTAATTCATTCTTAGTCTCTGTCAAGGACATAAGAATCATTGGAAACTCATATTGTAGTAAAGGAGACTTAATCATGCAAATTTTCTCATGAATCATCTACTCTTCTATTTAGGTTGCAATCTCGTAATAGCAATATGTTTATTTCACTAGGTGAGTGTTTGATAGTCAACGAGCATGAGTCCTAGATCACAAGTGAGTTTAACTTTCTAATTGATCATATTAAAAGTAAATTATGGTAAAAAAGTTAACACATCAATGTAAATCAAATCTCAAGCACACAAATAAGTATAGGAAATCTCATGAAAAGAATTATGATTCAATCACATATTCAAATCAAAAGAGTAAAAAAACACATAACTATTACATATGATCAAGGAAAACATAAAAAAATTTATTGAAATCATAAATAAAAATGTATTCAAGTAAAGAAAGACCCAAACTTGAGTGGCTTCTTCTGAAAGTACACCGCGATCTTCTCCTTACAATGAAAGCACTCCATTTTTTTGACCTCCCATATATAAGCACTCAAGTGTCTTGCTCAAATTTTCACTCCCTAGGCTCTCAAAAACGCTTTACAAAGCTCTCCAAATAATAAGAGGCAACCTCCCCAAAGCAAGAAGAAGTGAAAGTCTCCCAAAGTCATCCCTTATGTATTTAGGGTTCCAAGTAATGACATAAACCTTCCAAAATTGACATCCTACATAACTAGGCACCCCATGCTAGGGAGTGATGTGGGTACACCACTGTCTAGCATTATTGTGCTGCTTGTTGATGGCTACTTATCGCTCTCTATGTGGAACTAGGGTTTGACATAAGTTTACTGGTCTCTAACTTCAGTATGCTAGCGTTTAGAGTGGGAGCGCTAGTGACAAGCTTATACTTATCGTTCTTTCTATTTCTTGGTAAATTCCATGAGAGAAGGACTGACAAAAAAGCACTGGTCACTGGTAAAGGGGCGATGGTCATTGACAAAGGGGCGACATTCACTTGCAAAGGGGCGTCGGTCTTGATGTTTGCCTAATTTTTTATCTTCCGCAAACTTGCACCACACCTGTATCATGCAATACACAACCAACACACTTTTCACAACAATAAAAATTATCATAAAAATAAAATAAAATGTATACATCATAATATAAAAACACTAGTTTTTTCACACACAATATTTTACTATAAGGTTATACCCTTTAGTCTTAAGATTTTTTAGGCTACTAATCCCGGTGTTGATATTGTCATGTAAAATTTATATAAGTTTGACTCTGCTATGTAACAATGCCAAAAGCTTTATAAAATATTTATGATTAAGAAATTTAAGCAATTAATGTTGGGATTCTACGCAAGTATACATATTGTTATCAAGTAATAAAAAACTTTCTATTTAAGTCCTGAATATCTATCCTATAGGGAAGGTTTAAATTTGATATGATAAATTTACTAGGAAATTCACAGAAAGTAAAAAAAAAAAATTACTGTCACTAATTTTGAATGCTGAGATATTATCAAAACTAAATTATTTAACTACTAGCCAAACTAAGTGTTGACCTCACTTTTGGTTGAGGTCTAGAAACTTCTTTAGTAGCCTAGGTCTAGCCATAGGACTTTCCTATTGACTAGTCTTAAAAAATTAGAAAAGGTACCCCCACCATTAGAAATTCAAAACTTTTCTTTTTACTCAACT
>NW_018165608.1:84939-86602 GCF_001263595.1 Phalaenopsis equestris | reverse complement strand
TATCGAGAGTATTCTTAGGTAACTTTTGTTATCTAAGATGTAATTAACTATAGGGGCTTGCCCTTATAGGAAGCTTTTCCCGAACCCAGCATAATATAAACCCTATTTAATTCCTTATATTAAATAGGGGAATTTGTCGGCCAATATATTGGTTTCGCAGACCAAACGGATGTCATGACTTTCTCTAGTTTATTTGATCGAGCCTCACCCTCAATTCTTGTATTCATCCATTGGGATAGATACAAAATTTGAGGTAAAGTGCTCTTCCATTTAAACTATGAAAATTATGGGGTCAGTTTGACTTCATCTTTTTCAAAACCAAATTTTTTTTTTTAACGTCCTTCCGAAGCGGGCAACGGGATTTCAATTTCGATGACCGACAGCTTCTTACGGGCAAACTCCACACCAAAAATAATGCCGACACTAAGATGCAAAGTTTAAACAGTGACTACTAAACTACTAAATTATGTTTATGTGATGAAATTTCTTATGCCAAAAATCATCTTTCTCACTAAAATGAGATTTTGGTAAAATGATATGGGATAAATGGATTTAATATGTATTGTCTGAAATAGGAGCAATTTTAACTCTCTACCCTGATACAGTGTTATAGAAAATCATTGGCTAATCCCAGGTTTAGTTCTTAAATCTGTGGCTAGACTAAGAGGATACTGGCTCCCACTCTAGCGCTCCCACTTCCCTTCACCTGAAGGCTAACTCTCGCTTTAGTTTTTAAACACAAAGACCAAATTGGGGATTTTAGTCTGTCATCCTATAATCTTCAATTCTACACCGAACATAGTATATTTCCCTATTTATTTGCGCTTCATTCCATGAATGAAATATTCCTTCATGGAATCAAATGTGATCCTCACTCTGTTGTAGAACTCATACTCTATTTCTTGGATCATATGTTTCACAACACATTTTAACAACATTTTTGGTCAGATCAAAAAGTAAATTAAGTTCAGAGTTGAAAAATCATCACAATTTATTGTTGATTTAATTGGTCAGATCAAAAAGTAAATTAAGAATGGAGTTGAAAAACCATCACAATTTATTTTATATTTTACCTCTTCATTTCACCTTATCTCAGTTCATTTCACCTTATCTCAGAGTAAGGAGAAACATAAAGAAAATTACTCAAACTTAATGAGAAAGATACAAAAAAACACAAATTTCATATATAAAAGAAAGTTCATACAACATTAATAAACAAACAACATTTATCTGAAACTCTTTCTCAAAGAAAATCCCTTGTAGCCTCTCAAAAACTCTTTCTCAAAGAAAATCCCTTGTAGCCTCTCCTAGGAAATGTAGAAAGAAGAAATATTTCTTTTTTCTCCTTCTCCAACACTCTCAGAGAAGAATTTACACTTAATCTCACCAAGAAAACTCTAAACTCTTAAAGAAAAATCACTAATAGACTCCTGAATGGTGGTGGAATGAAGATGGAAAAAGTGTATGGAGACGAGATGTAGAAAAAATGAACAAGGAGGAATGAAGAAGAGCCTAGAGAGAGAGAGAGATTTTCTGATGAATTTTGGCCCCAAATAGAGGCTAGAGTCGGTGTCGGCACTATTTTTGGTGTGGGGGTTGCCCGTAAGAAGCTGTCGGTCATCGGAATTGAAATCCCGTTGCCCGCTTCGGAAGGACGTTAAAA
>NW_018165608.1:28187-78140 GCF_001263595.1 Phalaenopsis equestris | reverse complement strand
CTCCTCTTGAATTCTCTTATAATGATCTTCTCTACTAAATGCTAGAGGTTAAGATCAATATGTGGAATTTCAAGTTGAGTAAAAAGAAGAGTTTTGAATTTCTAATGGTGGGGGTACCTTTTCTAATTTTCTAAGACTAGTCAATAGGAAAGTCCTATGGCTAGACCTAGGCTACTAAAGAAATTTCTAGACCTCAACCAAAAGTGAGGTCAACAGTCGGTTCTCCAAAAAAGATCTAAATTCGTCGAATCTCTAGAAATAGGTCTGAACCAACATTGGCGCCGTTGACACCCATTCTGGCGCCATCGGCACCAGTGGTCCATATTTAATTTTCATGCTCTCTGTAAAATGGCGCCGTCGGCGCTGAGTAAAATTCATCAGCCGTTCTGTAGGTCTGCGCCGTCGGTGCTGAGTATTTTTTAAAAAATGTCATTTTAACTCCAAATTCCATCCTTTTTGCTTCCTTTTTGCTTTAAGTCATAAAAATCAACAACCTGCAAGAAAGCATCAAAATACCTTCCATTAAAGCGCAATATCACCAAAAATCGCAATATCACCAAAGCGCAATATCACCAAAAATGAGTATAAAATATGGGTCTAAAAATTCATATATTTTTTATGTATCAGCTGCCTATCAGCAAACAAAGATGACTTGACCCACAATCACACAATTATTTAAGTTTTGAAAATGGCAAAAAACTTGATCCAATTTATATTCAGTGGCTAGTGCACATAAAAATATGTTATAAAATTGATTAATGAGTTACACACTATAGGTACTACGTAAGTATACACATCATTTCAAGTATTATAGAGTTTTCTTTAATAACCCCAAAATCAAACCAACAGGGTATAAGTGAATTTCTATGTCAACTTAGAAATATTTCTACTCAAACTGTAACAAAAATTATAGGAGCAAAATATCAAACATATTTTAAAAGGGTATAAACTAAAGTTTTTTTAATTCTAAATCAAAGCTTAAAGTAAATACAAATTTTCTAAGCTAAAGATGTGTAAAAGAGTACGATTATAATAAAAAGTATTTCCCCTTACAAAGAAATTGTAACCAATGTAGGAATCAAATGCTTAAAGATAAAAATGAGGTTTTGTGAAAAATAGGAGCATACTTATTCTTTACCCTCTCCTAAGTGCATACAGAACATTGACTGATCTAAAGTTAAGTTTCTGATTGATATAGTTGTGCTGAGTAGATTCTAGTCTCTCACTTCTAGACTACCCACTGTGCCCGCTCTATTAAGACCAACCAGGCCTTAGGTTCCAAACTAAAGATCAAATTAATAAAGGTTATAGCCTATCACTCTATAATCATCAATTATACGCCCATCAAAATTGATCTCCCTACTTATTTGAATGCCCCCTTGGACTTGGTATTCCCTCCATCCAAGGCTTAGTGTGGTACTCACTAGTTGGGTGAAATCAAAGCCCTCCCAGGTCATTATGTTTCATGATGGATTTTAACATCACAAATGTCCAGTTTGTAAAGTAAATTAAGAACCAATGAAAAACCATCACAAATTTATGAAATAAAAGAAATCTTCAAAACATTCTAACCACACACATGATTAGTTCTTATTGCAAGGTGAAAGATAAGAAAAATACTCAGAATTCATGGGGATAACAAAACAAAACATGATATATATTAAAAACCAAGTTTATAAGAAAACAATTTTAAAAAAAGTACAAATACTTATGTCAAACTCTTCCCCAAGAAATCCTCTTAAGTTCCTTGGCTGATCTTGACTCCACAAGACTCACACAAGACTCAACAAACACTTATAATCACAAGGACTCACCACACTCTCACTATGGCTGCCGCCCACCCCAATGGTGGTCAAAACTACCCAACAAATGACTCTCTTTTATGTTGGAATGCTTTCTTATTAATAAAACTCTAAAAATAACCAAGTTAAATCACCTTTTTTAAATTTGTCTAAATTCAATGCATATAAGCTCAACCGTTTCTGGCGCTTAAGCGTCAGCCTTCTATAATGTCCTGCACCTAGACCCCAGATCTTGACGTCTAGGCACCAGGTCAACTTTTGTTCCTTAGCTCCATTTGACCTATTTTTTCTCCATTTTTGCTTCTTTTTCTTTTAAACTCTATTTCTTAAACCAAAATTGAAAAAAACACACACAAAATACCTTTAATTAAAGCGTAATATCCTTAAAAATGAGCATTAAATACATATATAAAAATAAGTAATTTAAGGTGTGTGTGATGCACATATTTTTGATGACTCCCTACATACGCAAATCAAGTTTTAAATTAACGACAAGGTCATCAAAATCCAATTTGAGGAAGATCACATAATTAGCATGAGAATTATTTTTCAGTGTCTCAAAGAATGTGACTTGAAAATGAATCATAAGAATAGTGCCTTCGAATATCTTTCTGAAAATTTCTTTACTTTGTAATTTTTCGTAGTGGTGAGATAAACCTTGTTAAGGTCAAATCCATCACTGAGATTGTGCCTCCTAACAACGTAACCTAGTTACATTCTCTTTAAGATAAATCATCCTTCCGTAAGTGATTTATATCCAACTTATCTGGGAGATGTCGGTCGTTTTCCACCCTAATAAAGAAAGAAACTCATTTTCATTAGGATAATGAGTTGCAGAAGGTGTTTGATGATATCAAGCTTTAATTTTTGAAGCCACTTGTGTTGTAGGCTCCTTTATTAGGGAAGCCACTTATTTAATATACTATGGCATTGAATGAGTTAGTAGGCGCACTATTAGCTCAGACAAATGGTGAAAGAAAAGATAAGACATTATACTATCTTTATTGACATCTCATCTCCACTAAATTGAAATATCTTTCATTTTATAATCATTTCTTGGAATTGATATTTGCAATTCTGAAGTTGAGATATTATATCTTGTCTCATTGCATTAGTTTGATCTCAAGTCAAATCCCATGCAGTATTTGTTGACTCCCCCCATTTTGGCTAGGCTTTTGGCTAAATGGGTGATGATACTCTAGTTTGACCATAGTGATCCATCAAGGATCAAAGACTAAGGTATTTATTAGCTACTCACCCCATACCAGTTGATTTGCCACTTGGCCATAATTTTTCTAATAAGCATGTACTAGAGTTAGATTCTCTAAAATTAGAGTTGTATTTTGATGGCACATCTTCTTTAATGGAAGCCACTTGATGAGTCATCGTTCACATTAAAGCATGGATCAACCTTGTCTTTGCATCCTTTAAGCATGACATCCTCCACTATTCTTACAGCTTGAAGGAGACAGCACAAATAATGAGGTGGAATATGAAGTGTTAATCATAAGATTAGAATTTTTCATTCAAGTGAGTGTGAGGAGAATCAATATCTATGGTGATTTTCAACTCATGATAGATCAAGTGACAGACACCTTGAAGGTGCTAAAGCTAAAACTTTTGAGTTATCACAATCAATTCTTATCTGTAATGACTTGTAATCTCAGCATGACGATTTCACATTGCTAAGTGATAAGGTGGATGTCTTGGATTGTTTAGCCAAAAATTATCACCCCACAAGAGACCATATGACAATTATGATCCAAGATAAGAGGGGTCCTATCACCAATGATATTGTATGTACATTTAGCTTACCCTTCAAGTGCACAAAGTGAGGTTTTTATTTCCTCTGCTGACCAAGCTTGTGATTGGTTATAAAAATTCATTGAATATTTAGTAAACGATGGGCTCTCAAATGATTGTTCTTTGGCAGCTCAAATGTAAAGAAGAGCCTTATCTTTCACCATCATGAATGACATGCTGTATTGATGCTCGTTCGCTTAATGTGGCTCCTGTGTCTTGACAAAAAAATAACCCATACATTCATGTGCGAAGTACATGAGGGTATTTATGGATCACCTCACTACCATTAAAATGAATCTAAAAATTAAAATAATTTGGTATAATTGGCCATATATAACTAAACATTATATTGAGTACTCTAGAAAGTGCCACTAGTGCTAAATTCTTAGCCCAAGTTTACACCAACGCTTGAATGTTCTGCATATAACAATAACAACTTTTCCCTTTGATGCTTGGTGTATTTATATTATAGGACCTATTGATTCTCCCTCCACTAAATTACATATTTTTATCTTAGCAAATAATGAACACTATTTTGAGTGGGCAGAAGAAATATCCTTAAGGGAGGTGAGGGCTGAGGATATGCTTCACTTTTTTAAGCATCATATAGTGTACCACTTTGGGATACCCCCTTAAGATTATTTCTAACAATTCTTTGACCTTTTAAATACCATAATTAATCATTTTGCTCATCTCCATGACATCAATTGGTTATCTTTCACTATTCATTACCCAATGGAAAGTGGTTTATGTTAAACTTTTTATAAGAACCTGGTGAATCTAATCAGGAAAGCCATTCATCATAGTAAGAAAGAGTGGGCTTGACTTGTGTAAGTATTATTGACATATTTAAAATTTATCGTATCCCCAAAGGCGTTATAGTTTAAGTGTTGAATTTTAGGTTTGAAGCAATCTTTCTTTTAGAAGTTGAGTTGTGTTCATTATGTGAGGCCTTACACAACAAGCTCTGCCCCATCAATAATGCTTTCCTTGAATTGGAGGAGCTTGAAAATAGAGATGAACTTAAATTTCAAGCCCAAAAAAATTTGGAACTATATCAAGCTTGTATGGTTAGAACAAAAGAAAGGTTGGTAAGACGCCAAACCTTTGATGATGGAGTGCTCATACATGTTTTGAGGTGCTCAAATATTTTCAATCAGTGAAAACATGAAAAACTTGAGCCGACATAGGAATTACCATTCATGCTCAATAAGATTTATGAAGGTAAAGCCTATATGTTGGTCAATACAAATGGCGGTCATCCAATGCCCTGATAATAAAAGTTACTTGAAAATACTAAAGATGAGTTGTTGACTCTCATGTATTATTTTTGTTTTACAAGACCTTTGACCTCATTTTCAGTCACATATAACTAGCGCTAAAATTACCCTTTAGTCTGGTGTAGCCACACTAGACAAAAAAAAATGGACATTCCTATTTTTGGACTAACGTGAACATGCCAGGCATAAGCATGACCACACCCAGAAATACCTCAGTGTGGTCACACCTATTCTGGGCATGGTCACACTTAGGCATATCTCGGTGTGGCCACGTCTAACACAGAGCATGACCACTCTCAGGTACTCTCTACGTGATTATTTCTTGTGCCATGTAAGCAATATGAGACCTACAAATCATTATGACAGTTTGTCGGTGGTGATTCGTGGAACCTCCAATCGCCGGACTGATTGCGGTTGTCAACTCACCACCAAAATTGATGGCCCCGGAGGAATCTGCCACTACCTTCCTAGCCTATAAATAAGCAGCTTCAGTGCACTGCAGTACACACTCTCCATTCTACATAAACTTCAGAACTTACCTCAGACTACTTGAATAGAAGAAGAAGGAAGAATAAATCCTTCGACAAGCCTCCTCATCCGATCAGGGTTCAGTTCAGTAAGTTCCCTCTTCTCTGCTATGTTAATTGAAAATTTTATTTTGGAGTTTGAATTTAGGCTAAGCTAACCCATTCAATAGCCTTGGATTAGGCTTGGGTTTGGGTTTGAATCAAGTTAACTTGAACCCAGCCTAACCTTGACCCAAGAGTAGGCTTAACCCTAACTTAACCCCACCTAACCTAACTATGAAAAAACCTAGGTCTAACCTAACCCAATCCAGGTTTCACTTGACCAAACCTAGGTTTAACTCGACCCAATCTAGGTCTGACCTAACCTAATCCAAGTTTCACTTGACCAAACCCAGGTTTAACCCGACCCAATCTAGGTCTGATTAGGGTTAACTCGATTCAACCCAGGGCAACTCAAGTCAACTGAAGTCAACTTAAGTTCAACCTAGATGCTAGTTGGATCAAGAAACGCTAATATGTGTCAACCCAAGTTTAACTCAAGTGAACCTAAATCTGATCTAGGTCAACCCGGACCCCAAACCAACTAACCCGACTTGAAAATCTAGCTTTCCCCAGCTCGATCCTATTTCAAGTCTAATCCAAGTTTAAATCTATATTATTTGCTTTGTTTTATATCATTTTATGTTGCATTCCATGTGTAGTCTTCAAAAATAAAACAAAAATAAAAATAACAAATAATATTACTAAAAATAAAAAGAAGGATGAAAATCAGTTACAAGATGGTTTTCTACACAAACATAAAAAAACAAATCTTAAATAAAATAAACTCTGAACTTTGAAAAATTTTAAACTTTCACAAGGACTCAAAAACCTAAGAATCATGATGACATGAATTATATATTAAATATTAAATAGCATTTAAAATACACTAAAGTAAAGAACGAGAGTAGAACTAAGGTAGATCTGAGATGAACCTTAGGTTAGTTAACTTTGACAACAAATCGAGGATTATATACATGCTCTAGGTTAGTTTGAGTATATAAACTTAGGTTTGTTTGACATGTTTCTCAGTTTGTGCTAACGACTAGGATAAACAAAATAATAAACCTACCTCTAAGACTAGAGGGAACAACTTAGAATGATGTAACCCATGGTTACTGACGAAGGTAATTTGAACAGCTTCAAAACTATGAATCCTCCATGGTACGACATGTAGGGTGGATTTTTAGTTATGAGGTTGGTTACAGTTGACAGACACCAATGTTCCCCGAATGACTGAAAGCCATGGGCATCATAACCGGGAATGTCATTCCAAAATTCCAGGTTAGTCCACCCCTCAAAATTCCTTATAGGGTCTAGTGTTTTACTCCTTATATAAAAACCTTCATACGTGATTGTGTCTTTAACTTATGGATTCCAATCACCTTGTTCAATCAAATCAACTATTCATGATTCACATTTTGATCTCACCTAATCAGTCCAAACTCATCATCAGTCTTTTTCAACCATTATTCTTTGGGTATAGAACTCCTCTATTTGATAATCGATCTATTAATTCAGTTCTTTCTATAATACATTGTCATCAGACAGTAAGACCCATCCCTTTGAGTTTAATTCTTATAATTTAGATCCTCAACTTATTTTTTAAATAGTTTGATTATGAAAGATTGACCTTTCAAGATTTGACTAATCACATTAATCGATAGTTTTTTTTAAGGCTTACAGCTCAAAAATTGTAATTCATTATGAGGGCTAGCTCTAGTAGAGAATGAGACCTCTGATGTAAAACAAACCTTATTTTATACCTGTAAGATGAGGAAAAAAACCATGATTCCATAGATGGACCATTTTGATGGAGCTTCATCCTTCAAGAAAGAAGCAAATTTGCTTGCAACCATTCCTGACAAAGTAGGAATTAGTCTAATCTTCATCACCCCTGGTTAGGGCATGTTGAGATTCCCTTATCATTTGTTAGAGCCATGCACAAATAATGAAACAAAATATGAAGTTTTGACACTATCCTACTTTTAACAATTACGATAGAGGTTAAAGTAATAAATATTTTTGGAGAATTTGTTAATGTCTGATATTTGCTAGCAAATTGATTAATCACAAGATGAAATCAAGAGCCTTGTCTTTGCACTCGTGAATGACACACTTTAACAAAGATTCTTTGATCTTATGTGGCCATTGATCCACCTTAAAATTACCTATTTTTATGTACATTTTATGCTCATTTTTTTAGGATATTATGTTTCAATGAAAGGTATTTTTTTATGTTTTTGATTGTAAGTGCAAGAAAAAGAGTTTAAGAGTAAAAATGAGCAAAAATACATCAAAAAGGAGCAAAATTGGCTAAACTAAAGAAACAATGCAAACCAGCTGAACTGGCACCTATGCATCAGGATCTGGTACCAAGGTGTTAGATATAGAATTTAACTGGTGCCTAGGCTAGATAGTTGGGTGCCTAAGCGCTATGGTTGGGCTCCTATTTTCATGGTTATTTTCTAGAAGATTCATTAAATGAGGCCGAATTTTGAAGAGATGTCTGAAGCAACCCTTTGGTCATTTTCGAAGCTCTATAAATATGGATTAAATCTAAGAGGCTAAGGGAGTTAGATCTATAGAGTCTCATAGTTGTGTTAAGTGTGTGAGAAGTTTTCTTTGTGAGTCTTTATTATTTTGGAGTGTGAGTCTTGTAAGTGCTGTTGGAGTCAAAGAAGTCAGAGAACTTCAAATGAGTGCTTGAGGGAACATTCAAGATAAATATTTGCATCTTTGTCTTTAAGTTTTATACTTTGCATTGGATTTTTATAAATATATTTTGTTTTGTCATCCATATGCATTTTGAGTAGTTTTCTCTCTTTCTCCTTGTATATGAAGTAATTAAGTAAGTGATTTTGATTTTGTTTAGAAATTTTTTTTATTCCTAAAAATTGTGATGATATTTGTACAGGGTCTTCATTTACTTTACAAATTGGTCACTTGTATGGTTAAAATTTGTTAAGGAAACTTATAGACCTAAGAAGGCTAAGGTTTCTGAACTTGCAAGTATCACATTTAACCTTGGAAAGAGCAGTGGCGATCATCTGAAGGGGTGCAAATAGATAGAGAGATAAGATTAATGAGCATAGAATTGATGTTTCTAGAGTGACGGGCTAGATTCTTTTATCAATTTGGTCTAGATACTGGAACTAAGGGTCACTAGTAGGTCCTAGAGAGAGGGCACAGTGGGTAATCTAGGAGTGAGAGACTAGAACCTACCTAACACTATTATACATGCTGACACCAACTTTAGATTAGTCAATGTTCTTTCAATGATTAGTCAATGTTCTTTGCACAATTCGAAAGAAGTAAAGAATAGGTGTGCTCCTATTTTTCACAATACCAAATTTAAGTTTCTAAACAATTTTAACACTCTACACTGATTATGAATTATTGACAAGGAGAAAACCTCTTTTTAAATATTGTTTAAGTCATTTCATTTACTTTTACTTGCATTTTGTAGAATTTAGTAAAATTAATTATCATCTTTAGATATTGACTACAGTCTTAAGTAAATTTCTCTTAAAGTTAAAATTTCTGTATTTCATTTCATTAGTTTTCATTTACGTCTTCCCCGTGGGATTGATGCTAGGGTTTTTAAAGAAAACTCTATATTACCTGAAATGATACGTTTACTTGCGTAGTACCCCTAGTGAGAAAACTATTTCTTTAATTTTTATCATATTACATTTGTTCTCACTAGCCGCTCATATTAAAGAACATAATTATTTGTGTAATTGCGGGTCGGGTCAAGTTTTTTGCGGCTTTGTTGGGGAAAAGATGAAAAAAAATGAGACTTTAAGGAAAACATTTTTTTAAAATTTTCTTTGAAACTTTAATTTGAAATTATAGGATTACTAAAATTTTAGTTTTTACTTGAAATTTTCAAAAATTACAAAAAAATTTAAAAAATTGAAATTAAAAAAAATTACAAAAACAAAAAAATATGTAATATTTTTTTTTGCAAAAATTACAAAAAATAAAAAATAATTTTATTTCATTTGGATTGCTTTAGTATTTTATTTTCTAAATTTTAATTTTTGTATGCGAAGTTCAAGATCTGAAGGTTTAGAACCTTACAATTCTAAATTAGAACGAACCATAAGAAGAATTTGAAAGCAAAAACAACTTCACAATTTTTAAGAAATGACAAACACATCACAAAATAATATTAAAAATTTAACTAATGAAAATGAAAGTCAAAATTTACAAAGACCTTTAAGGTATTATGCAAACTCTAAGACAGATGAATTTCACTTAAGTATTCAAACTCCTGTTGTAGTGGTTAACTCATTTGAACTTAAACCTGCAATAATAGAAATGGTGCAAAATAATTAATTTGGGGAACACCAATTAAGGATCCAAATTTATATCTTGCAAGTTTTCTAGAACTATGTGCTTCATTTAAGTATGATGATGTATCAAACGATGCAATTAGACTTAGATTGTTTCATTTTTCCTTAAGGGATAAAGATAAGATGTGGTTAAACTCATTAGCACCTGGATCTATTAAAACTTGTTGATATATGACATAAAAAATTCCTGGTTAAATATTTTCTTCCTTCAAAAACTCCTAAGCTTAGACATGATATTACTTCTTTTACTCAGTAAGAAGGGATGTCCATTTATGAGGCTTGGGAACGATTTAAGGAACTCCTTAAAAAGTGTCGACAACATGCTTTACCTGACTAGTTAATTATTCAAGCATTTTATAATGGGTTAATAGGATCCCTTAGATCTATAATTGATGCTGCTGATGGAGGATCTATAATGTCAATATCATTTGATGAAGCTCATGCCTTAATTGAAGAAATGACTACTAATAATTTTAAATGGCCCTAAAAAAGGTTAAATCCTAAAAGAGTGACTAGTATTCATGATAATGATGCTTTTACCATCTTAGTATCTCAAGTTGTTGTGATACCTAAGAAGTTAGATAATTATGTTATGAATTTTTCCCAAATACCGTATGCAAGTGAAGAAAATTTATTAGGACAAACAAATGATTCTCACTCAATCATTAGAAACTTTAATCATTAGAAACTTTACATGTGGTTGCTAATAAACCCAATAACCCATATTTGAACTTTTTTAACCCAGACTGGAAAAATCGCCCCAATTTTAACTGAAACAATTCTAGTGGTGGAAATCAGCAATGGGGGAACAATCAAGCGAACCCAACAGGAAACTGGAATAATCAGGGTAGTTCTAACTATCGACTTTCTTATCCTCCTTGCTTTAATAACCAACAATTTAAAGAAAAGATATTGTCTGTAGAAGAAGTAGTTTTACAAATGGGTAATCAAATGTAAAGTTAAAGTGATACAATAAGAAAATTTGAGAATCAACTTAGACAAATTGTAATAGAACCAAGGGAACACTTCTTAGTAATATTAAAGTAAATCTGAAAGACAAAGGAATGAAACAAGAATAGATTAAAGCTATTCAACTTAGGAGTGGAAAGGAATTAAGTTGGAAGTCAAAAAGAGATTGCAGTTGAGAGAGAGATTGAAGAACCTAAGGAAACTATTTCTAAAGATCAAGAACAATCTGTCTCTCTAACTAAAATTGATTTAGAAAGACCACCACCTCATTTTTATTAAAGATTGAGGAAGCAAAAGCTTGATCAACAATTTTTAAAATTTTTCGAGATAATTAAGAAGATTACAATCAATATTTCATTTGCAAAAGCTTTGGAACAAATGCTGAGGTATGCTAAATTTATGAAATATATATTAAACAAAAAAAGAAAGTTAGATGCTTATGAGACTGTTGCACTTAGTGAAGAATATAGTGTAATAATTCAAAAGAAGCTTCCTAAAAAGCTTAGCGGCCTTGGTAGCTTCACTATACTTATGTAATTGGAGAAAAATTTTATGGAAAAGCCTTATGTGATTTACGCGATTTAGGAGCTAGCATTAATCTCATGCTTTATCCATTTTCTGAATGTTAGACTTAGGAGAGATTTCTCCCCCTACTGTAACCCTTCAGTTAGATGATCCATCTATCACTTATCTTAAAGTGGTTGTAGAAGATATACTTGTTAAGGTGAATAAATTTATCTTCCCTGTGGATTTCATTATGTTAGACATGGAAGAAGATAGATAAATTCCTATTATTTTGGGGAGACCTTTTCTTGCTACCGGACATGCTACAATTGATGTGCAGAAAGGAGATTTGAACATGAGAATTAATGACCAGGAAGTAACATTTAATGTTCGAAAGTCGATGAGGTACATTGTTAAAGAAAAATGTTATAGGATGGATATTATTGACTATATGATTGCTAAAAATTATCAAGAAAAAATGTGAAGTCATTTCTGAGGAAGAAGATAAAGTGATATTAGATCAAGGAGAATTAGATAGGAAAATGAAAGTGATTTTAAAGAAAAATCATCAGAGATAAATGATGAGGATACTAATTATGTTCAAGAAAATTTTGAGAATTTAAATACTACTGAAAATAGTAAATCTCTAATCCCTTCAATTGAAAAACCTCTTGAACTTGAGATGAAAATACTTCCTACACAATTAAAGTATGCATTCTCAGAAAATTCTTCTACTTTACTGGAAATTTATCAACTTTAATTGTTATAATATTGTCAGAGTTAACTAAAGACCAGGAAGAAAAATTATTGGAGATATTAAGAAATTATAAAATGCTTTTGGTTGGACATTAGCAGATATTAAAGGAGTTAGTCATTCAACATGCATGCATAAAATTTTAATGGAAGATAACTATAAATCTAGGGCTGATCCTCAAAGGAGATTAAATCCAATCATGAAGGAAGTGGTAAAGAAAGAAATTCTGAATTGGTTAGATGCTAGAATTATTTATCCTATATATGATAGTGCATGGGCTAGTCCTATTGACTGTGTTCCTAGTAAAGGAGGAGTGAATGTAGTCGTGAATGAAAAGAATGAATTAATTCCAACAAGAAAAGTCACTAGATGGTGAATCTGTATTGACTATAGAAAATTAAATACAGCCACTAGGAAGGATCACTTTCCTTTACCTTTCTTGGAACAAATGTTGGATAGGCTAGTTGGACACTAATATTTTTTTCTTTTGAGATGGATATTCTGGTTACCATCAAGAGGATCAAGAAAAGACTACATTTACTAGTCCTTATGGGACTTTTGCTTTTAGAAGAATGTCTTTTGGTTTATATAATGAACCTACAACTTCTCAAAGGTGCATGATGTCTGCTTTCTATGACCTAATTAAGAAAGGAATTGAAGTTTTTATGGATGATTTATCAGTTTTTGGAACCTTTTTTGATTCATGTTTAGATGATTTAGCAAAGGTTTTAAAACACTGAGAAGAAAAAAAATTAGTTCTCAATTGGGAAAAATGTCAATTTATGGTCATAGGAGGGACTTTATTGAGACATAAAATTTTTAAAAATGGTATGGAAGTTGATGACGCAAAAAATTAAATTATTATGGAATTACAATTTCCTACTTCTGTAACAATAGTAAGAAGTTTTCTAGGACATGCTGGATTTTATAGGAAGTAAAATAATGGTTTTTCTAGAATTGTAAAGCTTCTATGCCATCTTTTAGAAAAAGATACTAATTTTTATTTTAATGATGATTGTCTTAAAGCCTTCAATTTATTAAAGAAAAAATTAATTACTGCACCTATTATTGTTTCACCTAACTGGGAAAAACTGTTTGAATTAATGTTTCATGCAACTGATTACGTTATTGGAGCTATTTTAGGACAAAAATATGATAAGATTTTTAAAGTTATATATTATGCCAGCAAAACTCTTAATGAAGCTCAAATTAATTAGACAACGACGGAAAATAATTTGTTGGCAATATTATATGCTTTTAATAAATTTAGACCATATTTACTTGGAGTTAAATGCATTGTGCATACTAGTCATTCCGCTATTAAATGTATTTTGTCAAAGAAGGATGTGAAACTAAGACAGATGGGTCTTTTGCAAGAATTTGATTTTGAGATAAAGAATAGGAAAGGAGCTAATAATCAAATTATTGATCATCTGTCAAGACTTGAACATGAAAATGAAAAGAACAATGAATATGACACAAATGAGAATTTTTCTGATGAACAACTTTATATTGTTGCTGAGTGTCATATACCGTGGTATGCAAATATAGTTACTACTTAGTAATATTCAACCATACAGACTAGCAAGCCAACAGAAAAAGAAATTTATGTATGATGCAAGGTTACTTTTGGGATGAACATTATTTATATAAAAGATGTCATCATTCAATTATTCTAAGATGTGTACTAATTAATGATACCCTAGAAATTATATAAAAATTTCATAAAACTAAATTTGGGGTACACTTTGGAACATGTAAGACTGCATTTAAAATTTTGCACTCTGGATTTTATTGGCCTACATTTTTTAAGGATGTTAATAATTATGTGAAAACTTTTTATTGATGTCAGAGAGTAGGCAATATTTCTAAAAGATACGAAATGACCTGAAATTTTACTTTAGAAGTTGAATTTTTTTATGTGTGGGGTTTAGATTTTATGGGACCATTTGTACCATCTTCTGGAAAGATTTATGTCTCATTAGTTGTGGACTATGTGTCTAAATGGATTGAAGCTATAACTTTGCCTCATTGTGATGCTCTGAGTGTTGCAAAATTTTTAGATAAAAATATTTTCACTGGATTTGGAATGTCAAGAGTGATCATTATTGATGGGGGAAGTCACTTTAAGAGTTTTAGAATGGACACATTACTAAGATAATATGGGTTAAACATAGGATAGCCACAACTTATCACCCCTCAAAAAAGTGGATTAGCAGAAGTATCAAATTGTGAAATTAAAAGAATTTTGGAGAAAACTGTATATCTTAAAAGAACTGATTAGATTGATAGACGTGATTCTGCATTATAAGCTGATGGAATGCTTATAAATCTCTCATAGGAATGTATCCATATAGACTCATATTTGGAAAAGCTTGTCATTTAGAGGTTGAGTTAGAGATAAAAGCTTATTGAGCGATAAAAGAATTTAATTATAATTTAAAGGATACTGGAGAAAAATGATTATTGAAATTAAATAAGCTCGAGGAAATTAGGAATGAATCATAAGAAAATGCAAGAATTTATAAAGAAAAAACAAAAATTTTGCATGATCAAAAGATTTTAAGCAAGAATTTTGAGCATGAACATGAATTTTTATAATACAATACTTGATTTAAATTATTTCCTAGAAAGCTTAAGTCCAGGTGGATGGGGCCATTTATTGTGACAAAAGTTTATCCTTATGGGACTGTGGAGATTAAAGATAAAAAAACTGAACATAGAACTAAGGTAATGAACATAGGTTGAAACCTTACAATGGAGAAAAAAACCCTATTATAAAGAAACTTTGATGCTTGGTCTATCCGAGTAAAACATTTGGATACAACTGGTTGACGACGTTAAACCAAGCGCTCTGTGGGAGGCAACCCATAATCTATTTATGTGATTTGATTTATTTTTGTTATTGTTGCATTATTGTGACCATCCTTTACTATAGTAGCATTTTTAAACACTATTTAAGGTATTAAACATGATTAGGAATTGAAGAAATTTGATAATAGGCGAATCACTATTCACTAGGACACTGACGCCTAGGCGCTAGAATTGGTGCCTAACCGCCAGAGTCGTGTGATGATGGTGCCTAAATGCCAGAATCTGGCGCCTAGGCACCGCAATTTCTGGACATGGGAAAACTGCCCCAAAGCAGTTGTTCTCAATTTTTGTTTTATAAAACTGCCTTGTCTTCATCCCAAAACTTCAGTCCTTCAAAAATTTAACTAGAGAAATGAAGTATTGAGGGAGTTTGAGATATTTCTTGCTTCCTTGGAGAGTGGAGATAATAGAATGGCCATTGGAAATAAGTTTGTGCATAATGATGCCCAAACCTATTTCAATGGGTTTCTAGCACTGAGTTTGGAAAGGGTGATGAGCAATTTGGGAAAGATTGAAAAGTAGCTTTCTCATCTGCATAATAAGTTGTATGAAATATATCATCAGTATGAGCATTTGGAGTGGCAGATGAAACTCCAATTCAATCACATGGCATGCTATCAAGATTATCAGGTAACTGTATATTGTAAGAGCAATTGGATTGATGAAAAAATGAACATGGAATTTCCTCGTGCTCCTTTCTTCCATGCATTTGATCACAACTATTTGACATGTGTGAAGGGTGACAAGAATAAGATCAACAAGTGTTGATCATGGGAAGGATTCTAGTTTTTAGGTGTTTTTGTTATGCCTACTTTAGTAAGGATGTGTTTTGTCTGCTACTTTATATTATAACTGAATGTGTGTGGTTTGCTTATGTTGTATTGCTTAATTATATTTGTTATGTTCATTGTACTGTCATTTGAAAGTTTTTAATGAAGCAATGTTTGTGTAAATCATGTGTTAGAATGGTGAATTAATCTAAAATTAAGAGTTATAATTGGTTGATAGAAGATGTTTGGTAGATAATAAACATGTGGTGTGATAAAAAATTAATGTGAAATCTTGGTTTAAAAGCCTTAGTTTTGTTGTGTTGCACTTAAAATTCAAGAAAAGAAAAATGTTGGGACTGGCGCCTAAGCATCAGACCATCTGCACAGCTTGGCGCCTAGGCGCCGAGTCAACTAAACCGACCAAAACTCAAAATTTTTGCCTATTAAACCGAACCCATGCCATTGTTTATGCCCAAGCTCCTTCTTCTTCCTTTTTTTTGGCAAAAATTTGCCCTAGGGTGCTTCATAGAGCTCCCATCTTCAAGTTTCTTGGCTCAAAACCACCAGATTTCATCTTCTTGAGGTTAGATCTACATTTTAGCATAGTTATTTTGCGATTTCACCATAGATTTTTCATACATTAACTGGAGACTACAAATTTGCAAAAATATTTGATTTAGTGGTGAAAAATCCAATGGATCTAAGCCTTGTTTGCTTGAAAAAGCTTGTAGGAAGCCTTGTATCTTAATTTTAAAATTTGTTAGAATTTTTCTTCAAATTTTTAGATGGATCCTATGGTGAAGCGGAGAAAGGGAAAGGAAACTTTTGATAGTGCCAAATTATTAATATTAAAGCACAAATTTGTTACCATGAATTTGCTTCTTTGAGACATTTTATTGTTGAGCGTGGCTTTTATAGATCCGGTGGAGCTATTGAGAATATAATTGTGGCTCATCAATGAGCGAGTTTTTGCTATTTTAATGTTATTTCCTTCATCGTTGCCGTACAATAATTTTATGTAATCTAACTTGAAGCAGATGGTGTCAAGGTGTTTGTTCGTGAAAGAGGAGTAGAGTTTACTGCTGAAAAAATTAATGTGATATATGGCATGCCACCTGCAATTGACTGTTTTTTATTTCGAGTTCATTTTATTTGAAAAAAGTTAAATCAGATTGTGGCATATTTGACTGATGGACATGGAGTTTGGAAGATTCCATATGTTTGTTAGGCAAATTTTTCTTCTTCCAAGCTCAATGATACTTCAAAGGCATGGCATTATTTTATTTTTGCTAGCCTCCTTTAGTCAAATCATGTAAGTGAGGTAACAAGAGGAAGATCCATACTAAATTACTACATTCAAGAGAGGAAACCTATAAATGTTGGCTCTCTTATTTATGAAGCTATTAGCTCTTCCGACAAAGTTATTACTATTTAAGGTCTTGGATTCCTATCTTTAATATTTACTATTTGCAAAGACTCTGAAGTAAAGTTTGCACATTATGAAGAGCATGAAGCCAATTAAACCCATTGGGAAGGAAAATGTAGAAGTGTATAGATGGCCTAGAGAGAGAGCTCAAGGTGCACCTTCTACTACTCATTCTAGGTCTTCTACTTCTAGACCTTCTACTTCCACTACTACTGAGTTTCCATCTGATTTCTGGGATGTATTGAGTGAGAGATATTTGGAGCACCATAATGATATGTTTTTGATGCAGTGTTGTATGGAAGATATGGAAAATAAATTTGATCATATGATCGATTTTTTTAGAAGAAAGAGTGATTATGATGTTGATTATGGCAAGGCATTAGTAAAATTCATGAAGGGAGACTAGTCAGTTGAATTTCCTACATTCCTTCAATTTACACCTTTTGAGAGCTGCAAGTCTATGGATAAAGATACCTCCTTTGATTCTGATAGTGATGGTGATAATGATGAAGATGATTAGGCTTTCTTACTTTTCTATCATATATCTATTTATTATTTCCTATGTTTGCACTTCTGATGTATGTTTATGTAGGATTCCTTAGTGTAATTATGTTTTATCACTGCTACTTTTGCTACTCTTTTATTTAGTATTGAATATGTGTTAGAGTATAGTTTTATATTTGCAATCTTTTCATGATATACTTGTTTTAATTTAAATTGTCTACTACTCAACACTTGTCTGTACATGTACTGTTCTCCTACTTACAATTTTAAATTTTCTCTTTCTTCATGCTTATTATAAACTGAACTATTTTAAACTAATTTAAAATTTAAGTTTGGTGAAAGGGAGAAAAACTTTCTAAAACTAAACCTTATTTATTCTAAATAAAATATATTTTCAAAAATTATTTTAATATAACCTTTAGTATGTTGGGATATCTTGACATAACTATATTTTTGAGTTTATAAATAATATAGTAAACTTGAGTAAAAATTTTTAATAATGAAGATTAATTCTGAATTTAAAATATTTAGTATAAGAGTATAAAATTATGCTTTTACTATTTAAAATAAAGAAAATTGTATTTTTGAAATTGTTAAGGATCTTGGATTTTAATTTGAAAGGAAAGAATTGAGACTTTATGAAAAATATTTTACTAGTATAATACACATTTTTCAAGTAAAGAAATGTGAAAAGTTTTTAACTTTAAGAAGAGGATGGTGGAGTTAAAAATTATTATAGGCTATCTAGATATAGTAATCCTCATATGATATGAAAAGAAAAAGAAAGGATTGAGAATGATCTTGAAAGAAAAGAAAAAGCAAAAAGGAAAATATATGTGAGAAGAAGTTTGAGGAGATGTATAATCAAAGATTGGCTTCACTTAAATCATCTTAAGGAAAGGGACTTAATTACATTTCTAAGCTTATTTATAAAGTATTAGCATTCTTACTAGTAAAATTCTCATGAAATCCTTTTTCTTTTATGTCTTCTAAGTATCTTTAATATGACAAACAACAATTATTCTTGAAATAAAAAGGAAATCAGAATTCTTAGACTTGGCTACTAAATATTTTTACATTCTAGTTTTAACATATGTTATTAAAAATCTTTCTAAAGTTTCACTATTGCATTTATAAAACAAAAACTATTTATGCATTTATAAAACAAAAACTATAGAAATCTTCAAGTAAAACTCACTTCCATAAGCTATACTTTTTATATATAGTAAGAAAGGTTACTTGAGGACAAGTAATGTTTAAGTTTGGGGGAATTGATCCAACTTAAAATTACCTATTTTTTATGCACATTTTATGCTCAATTTTTGAGGATATTATGCTTTAATGAAAGGTATTTTTATGTTTTAGGTTACAAATGCAAGAAAATAAGTTTAAGAGTAAAAGGGAGAAAAAATACATCAAAAAGAAGCAAAGTGGGCTAAACTAAATAAAAAATGCAAACCAGCTGAACTGGAGCCTAAGCGCTAGGATCTAGCACATAAGTGCCAGATACAGAATTTTGCTCGCACCTAGGCATGACAGTTGGGCTTCTAGGTGCGACAATTATTTTTTAAAAAGATTCATTGAATGAGGCCGAATTTTGAAGAGAAGTCTGAAGCAACCCTAGGTAATTTTCAAAGCTCTATAAATATGGATTAATTCCAAGGGGCTAAGGGAGTCGGATCTATAGAGTCTCATAGTGTGTGAAAAGTTTTCTTTGTGAGTCTTTGTTATTTCTGGAATTTGTGAGTCTTGTAAGTGCTCTTGCAGTTAGAGAAGCCAGAGAACTTGAAAGGAGTGCTTCAGGGAATATTCAAGATAAGTATTTGTATCTTTGTCTTTAAGTTTTTTACTTTGGATTGGAGTTTTATAAATAGGTTTTGTTTTGTTATCCCCATGTGTTTTGAACAATTTTCTCTCTTGCAATATGAAGTAATTAAGTAAGTGATTTTGATTTTATTTAGATCTTTTTTTTGTTCCTAAAAATTGTGATGATATTTTTACCGGATCTTCGTTTACTTTACAAATTGGCCACTTGTATTATTAAAATTTTTTTAGGAAACTTATAGACCCGAGAGGGTTAAGATTTCTTAACTTGGAAGTATCACATTCTACCTTGAAAAGAGCAGTGGAGATTGTCCGAAGATGGGTGCAAATAGATAGAAAGATAAGATTTGATGGGCGTATAATTGATATTTTTAGAGTGACATGCTCGATTCTTTTATCAATTTGGTCTAAAGATTGGAACTAAGGGTCACTGGTAGATATTATAGAGAGGGCACAGTGGGTAATCTAGGAGTGAGAGACTAGAACCTACCCAACGCTACTATACATGGCGACACCAACTTTAGATTAGTTGATGTTCTTTGCACAATTCAAAAGAAGTAAATAATAGGTTTTCTCCAACTGGTCACAATACCACATTTAGGTCTCTAGGCAATTTTGAAATCCTAAACTGATTATGAATTATTATCAAGGAGAAAGTCTCTTTTTATATATTTTATAAGTCATTTCATTTACTTTTACTTGCATTTTGTAGGATTTAGTAAACTTAATTTTCATATTTAGATATTTACTACAGTCATATTTAGATATTTATCATATTTAGATATTTACTACAGTCTTAAGTAAGTTTCTCTTAAAGTTAAAATTCATTTATTTCATTTCATTATTTTTTTTACGTTTTCCCTGTGGGATTGATATTGAGGTTTTTAAGGAAATCTCTATATTACTTGAAAAATTACGTATACTTGCGTAATACCCCCTAGTGAGAAAAATATTTTTTTAATATTTATCATATTATATTTGTTTTCACTAGCCGCTAAATATAACTTGGGTCAAGTTTTTGGCATATTAAGAAACATAAATATCTACGTAATTGCGAGTCGGGCCAGCTATGATGCTTAAACAAGTAAGATGCTCAGATGATTGTTAAAAATGTACACTCTGGATTATGCAGTGCTCATCAGTTAGGTCTCAAAATGAAAGTAAAAGTCAAAAGAATGAGATATTATTGGCTCAAGATGTAAGCAATTGCATGGACACTGTCAGATGTTTCCACCAATGTGAAGTGCATGGTTTTGTCTTGCATCAACCTCCCAATGTACTACTCCCAACAATTGTATTTTGGTCATCTAAATGTTGGGACACAATATATAATAGACATATTGATCCTCCCTCATAAAAAGAACATAGGTTTATATTAGCTGCAATATATTACTTCTCAAAATTGGCAAAGACTGTGTCTTTTGACCTAATCCACTCTTACGTGTATTTTTAATCTCCTTAATTATGCCATAAAATATATCTCAAATTATATCTAGCCGCTAGTGTGAACACTTACAATGATTTATAAATTACATAATAAATTTTCAGACTAGGGGTACTACGCAAGTATACGTATCGTTTCAAGTAGTATAAGATTTCCTTTAAAAACCCCAACATCGATCCCACGAGGAAGGCGATAACTCGTAAAATTAACTTACAAAAATTCTACTTAAATTGCAATCTAAGAAGATAAAAGAATTAAGAAGATATTCTTACCAAAAATTACTATTAAAAGAGCTTAAAAAGAAAGTAACAACTAAATGTAAAAGCTTAGTAAAATATAACAACAATTTTGGATATTATGAAAAAGACATTCCTCTTGTAAAGAGATTTTAATCTATGAAGGATTCAAATAATTTAAGACAAAATTGTGGTATTTTGACAAATAGAAGCATATCTTATTCTTTACCCCCTCCCGGTGCTTGCAAAGAACATTAGCTAACTTAAGGCCGATTCCTTAACATCTCAACTCCACATAAGTGTTATTCCACATAAGTGTTACATAAGTGTTATCTAGCTTCTCACCTCTAGATGCCCCTAGCCTATGCTATCCTAAGACCGAATCCCAGTGTTAGGGTACTAAAAATTAAGACAAACTAATAAGAATCTAGCTTGTCACACTAGATATAACCAATTTTATGCCCATCAAAATTTATCTCCCTATTTATTTACACTCCCCCTTAGGTGATCATCATGACTCTGCCTTGAATGAAGTGTGGTATCCACTAGTTGAGTGAAATCCTAGCTCTCCCAGGTCAATATGTTTCTCAATGGATTTTAACCTCACAAGTGGTCAGTTTGCAAAGTAAATGAAGATTCGGTGAAAATACCATCTCAATTTTTAGAAGTAAAAAGAAATATTTAGGTCACTCTCATCCCACAAGACTAAGTCCCATATGCAAGAAGAAAGAAAGTGAACTACTCAAAATTCATGGAGATTAAACAAAAATAAAATATTTGCATTGAAATCCAAGTCTTACAAAAAAAACTCAAACACAAAAACAAAATAACTTATGCCTTTTCGCCAAGCAAACTTCTGGATTTTTCTCTAAGCAATCTCTAAACTTCTTCACATTAAAACACACTCACACTTACACTTGAACACAAAATATGTAAAACCTAATTTACTATTTCCACCCGATTGAAGTTTTGAGGCTCCAAAAGGTCTCTAAATTCAGCCAAACCCTTTTCATTTAACCGAAAAAAAAATAACCAAGGCTTACTTCAAACACCCCTCCAAGATTTGCCCAAATTTGATGTATCTTCTGGAAAGGTAGTTACTGTCGCTATAGCGCCAGTCTGGGGTGTTATTGTGCCCTTTTGGCTCGTCGATGACATTATGGCGCCAAGGGATGGCGCTATAGCACCACATAAAAGTCATCATTTTTTCTCTATTTTTTTCTTATTTTCTCTAAACGTCCATTCCATGTACCTAAAACTAAAAACATGTAAAATACCTTCCTTTAATATGCAATATCATAAAAAATGTACATGAAAGTCTTTTAAAATATGCAATAAAAACATGTTATTTTGAGGTGGATCAATTCTCCCAAACATAAATGTTACTTGTCCTCAAGTAACTCCTTATACTATATATAAAATTTATAACATGTGGTAGCAAATTTAACTTAAAATTTCAAATTTAACTTAAAGAATTCTATAATTTCTGCTTTATAAAATGCTATGCTGAAACTTTTAGAAAAAAATTTTTAACAACTTAGGTTAAAAACTAAAGTACAGGAATATTTAGTAGTCAAGTTTAAAAATTATGATTTTCTATCTATTTCAAAAATAACTACAATTAGTCATACTTAAGATACTTAGAAGAAATACCAAAAAAAGAATAAAAAAAAAAAGAATTGCATGAGAACTTTATTAGTAAAGGTGCTAATAATTCTAAAATAAGTTTGAAATGTAACTAAGTTTCTTTCGTTAGAATGATTCAAGTAGAACCAATTTTTGATTAGGCATCTCCTCAAGATTCTCCTCACATCTTTTTTTCATTTTTCTTTTCTTTTTCTTTTTCTTTTAGGATCATTTTCAATCCTTTCTTTCTCTCTCTCTCTCTTTTATATGTCATGTGAGGATTATTATATCTGGATAGCCTTTAATGATTTTAAAATCCACTATCCTCCTTTTAAAGTGGAAAATATCTCACATTTCTTTACTTTAATAAATGTGTATTAGCTTAAGATTTTTCATAAAGTCTCAATTCTTTCTTTCTAAGTATAAATCTAAGATCCTTAATATTTCCAAAAATACAACATTCTTCATTTTAAATAGCAAAAGCATAACTCCAAACCCTTCAAACTAAACATCTTAATTCTAGAATTAACCTTTATTATTAAAAACTTTTGCTCATGTTTTAAACAACTTTCATAAATCAAAAAAATAGTTTTCTAAAGTTAACTCTACATACCACATATTATGTTAAAAATAATTTTAAAAAATACAAGTCCTGAGGACAAAATAAATTTTTGTTTAACAAGAATTCTCTCCCCTCCCCCCAAACTTAAATTTTTAAACTAATTTAATGTAGGAAAGTTCATGAAGGAAGAGAAATTTTTTTTAAAATTTTAAAAATATGGAAACTAATGTAGGTACAAGCAGGAAATACAACTACTGAGTAATGATGAACATAAGATTAACATGCATAATAATAAAATAAGCACTACTGTGACATTTAAATTGGAGCAGAAATAAATAGTGGAACTAATAGTTTAACAGAAATAAAATTTAAAAAGAAATTAAATACAAGCATATTACAAATAAGTATAACAAATTACTAACATAACAGAGTCCAAAATTTCAAACACAACAAAAGAAAAGAAAGATAACATAAACTAAACATAAATCTTCAGCATCTCCAATGTCATCATCATCATCATCATCCTGATCTATGCCCTCATCCATCATAGAAGGACGATATGGTGAAAGTAGGGCAGATAGGAAATTCCACAGAATGGTCACCTCCCATGTATCTCCTCATAGCCTCATTATAAGAAAAATTATGCCCAATGTTCCTCATCATAATATCATCACTATGATACAAATGAGATTAAAGCCCTTTTACATGTTATGTAGATTTATGATATCTCCTTATTGAATCATCATTTGTTCTATAAGAGAATGAAAAGAAATAGAATCAGAAGCAGATGGTCTAAGAGCAAGAGCAAGAGCAAGAGCAGGAGCAGAAGTAGAAGCTGAAGTAGAAGGTATGTTAACTCCAGTCCTATGTCTAGTCCCAAAATGTCTCTCATATTTTTCCAAATTTATCTTTCCAATGGGTTTATGAGATGGTAAAGTTTCTTCCCAAGTCTCATGCTTCACTCCAGAACCGACACAAAAAGTAGTTCCTCCTCTCAAAGAAACAAACATGTAGGTATAAATGAGGGAGCCAATGTCAATAGGTTTCATCATCTAAATAGAATAGTTTAAAGTGGCCCTCTCACACGTTACCACACTAAAATTGTTGGTAGGCAATAATCTTCCATGCATATAATAGTGTCAGGCTCGAGAATGAACATTATGTTTTGAAAAAGAAAAGTTCACTCGCCGCCCGTTCTTAATTTTCCAAACTCCATTTTTATCAGCCAAAAATCCCATAATATCATTTAATTCAATGTCAGTAGGATGGAAATCAAAAAAGAAGTAGGTAGGAACACTGTGTAATTGGTATATGTGGTTAATCCAAACAGAACTAATATCCACATATTGCCCACACACAAAAACCATATGATCTGATTCATCGGGCAAGTTGGCATAAAATTCATGAACAATAGAAATCACAAAAACAACAGTGAAATAATAGAAGTGTTCGCACTATCGCTCTACAATCAAGTATTCAATAGTACCACCAAAACGTAGAAATCTGTGTTCTGCAATCAAATTCTGTGATTGCAGATCAGCATATCTGTCTCGTGCCCTTGCACTAGCAAACTTATCAGAATCAAAAGTTGCCTTTTCCTTGCCTCCCTTCATTTTAGGAGCCATGTGTAATATAAATTTTTTTCAAAATAAATTCCAAAAATCACTATCTCAACTTCAAAGAGGCTCCTAAAAACTCAATCTAAACATAAATAATCATTTAACCATGGATTTCTCACTATTTCCATAAAATCTTCTAAATTTTGGCCTAATCCACAATGTGGGAAAAATCCATTGTTAAATCAAAATATTTCAAAGCTAGGGTGATGATCTTACCTAGAGATGAAGAAATCCCAACTTTAGAAACCTATCTCCAAGCCAATCAAGCACAAATTCAAGCCCTAGGGGAGCAAAATGCAAAAAATGGAGGAAGGAGTTGAACCAAGGGTAAAAATGGCAAAATCCATGGGTCCAAGCACTTAAAATGACTCAAGGGTAAGTTTGACACTATAGCGCCGGGCAGTGGTGCTATAGCACCCTGTTTAGCCTGGTGAACAGTGCTATAGTGCCCAAATATGGCGCTATAGCGCCATTCATACCCATCCAGGTTTTTAAAAAAAATTATATTTGAAAAGGAAAAGAAATCTAGGATGCATAAAGGCTCTTTTTCAAATTTCAATGGCCAATTTTTTACTTATTGAGTTAGTCGCCCATCCAAAATTTTAAATTTGCAAATTCTAATCTGAATACATAAGGCCACATTTTCACAACATAAAAGAACATTTTCTTATATTAATAACAAGTTCAATACGTACAACAAGTAGAAAAAAAACATCATTTAGATGTTCATATAACAAAGACAATACAAACCATACTAAGTCTTGAAACAAACACGATAGGCACACCACATGAAATCACACAACCTAAAATAGAAATAACTATATAACAACAACCCTTGGGACCACATCTGATCAGTGGTGATATTCTCCATTCCAATCATCAAACAATTTCTATCGTAGCAATGGTATAAAAGATCACAATGAAAGTCCTTAGCAAACTTATCGTGATCCACTTGTTGGTGCTATACGTAGTCAGATGATTATCTTGGAAGCACGACAAACTATTAAATTGCACTTTCAACTGCTAATCCATATGCTCGTAATGGTGGGACAACTTTTCAACCTTTAAATGCAGAAGAGAAATCTCACCTTCAATTTTCTCAAGTTTTTCCATGAGGTGCTCCAAACTTACTGCGAGATATCCGATGAAATATGCTTGAGCATCCTTATGCAACAACTTCTTCTTTTCAAATCTCTCATTGCCATTGCTCTCCATGATCTCTCAAATGAAATTTCCACTCTTAAATCTCTTTTGTAGGGATACTTCAAATCCCATTCTATGTGGTTTTATAAAGAGGAAGAAGAAGAAAAACCAAATTTTTTGCATTCTTAAGGAGTTATTCAAACTGTGGTGCTATAGTGCCAAGCCAACATTCTCCATTTTCAAATTCTTTTCTTATGATCTTTAAGTTTTTTAATATAATAATGTTTTGTGGCAACAAAATCTTATAATACTCTCAATCACTATATAGAACTCATCACAACAACAATTCAAATCCAAATCATATTGATATATTGATAACTATGAGTTGTATGAGTTGCCTCCCACAAAGCACTTGGTTTAACGTCATCAGCCTGACATGACCATTTTTCTTAGGTCTGACCCAATATTAGGATCTCCTTAAATGCAAGACCCTCTCCACTCATGTAAGCTTTTAATCAGTGTCCATTTATCTGAATCACTCTCCCGATTTTTAGATCTTCATTATAAACTGATCCATATAGATATACTTTTACCACAGTAAAAGCTCTTGACCATATGGATTTAAGTTTTCCTGGAAATAATTTTAATCTCAAATTACAAAGCAAGACTTCTTGCCCATGCTCAAAATGTTTTTTCAAAATTTTCTAATCATGCCTAATTTTTTTTGTCTTTATAAATTTTGGCATTCTCATAAGCTTTATTTCTCAATTCATCAAGCTCACTTAATTGCAATAATCACTTATCCCCAACATCTTTCAAATTATAATTAAACTCAAGTGACATGTTTTTCCATATATGAGCCTATATGGTGTCATTCCTATAGGTGTTTTATAAGAAGTTCTATAGGCCCATAAAACATTATCAAGTCTAGCATATCAATAAGTCCTCTTAGAATTTACATATTTTTTAATATTCTGTTAATTTTTTGATTGGATAATTTCATTAAACCACTGGTCTAAGGATGATAAGCTGTGAGAATTTAATTTTAATCCTAAATTTTTGAGTTAATATTTCTATCATTATATTCTTGAAATGACTTCCCCCATTTGTAATGATAACTCGTGGCATTCCAAATCTTGTGAAAATATTCTCTCTTAAAAATTTTGCTACACTTTTAGCATCACAACAAGGCAATGCAACTGATTCAATCCACTTAGAAACATAATTCAAAATTATTAAAATATATTTTTTTCCAAAAGATGGTACGAATGGTCCCACGAAATCTAATGCCCAACATCAAAGATTTCAACCTCAAGATTAAAATTTAGGGGCATTTCATCTCTTCTAGAAATATTGCCTACTCTCTGAGATTCACATATTTTTACATAATTACTGACATCCCTATATAATGAAGGCCAATAAAATCTAGATTGTAAAATCTTAAATGCAGTTTTATCCACTCCAAAATTTCCCCCAAAATTTGATTTATGACATTTTCGAATAAATTTTTGAGTTTCTTCTAATGGTACACATCTTCGAATAATTAAGACCTTGCATTGTTTATATAAATAAGGTTCATCCCATAAGTAAGATTTTGAATCATAAATTGAATCATAAATGAAGAATCATAAATGAATTTTTTAATTTGATGGCTACTAATCCATAGGGTAAAATATTATTAACCAAGTAGTTCACTATATTAACATACCACAAAATTTGTCATTCATTATTCCCATATAATTGTTCATTAGCAAAATTCTCATTAATTTCATCACTTAAATCTCTTTCGTTTTCCTTTTCAATCCTTGATAGATGATCAGCTATTTGAATATCAGTATCCTTCCTATCCATAACTTAAAAATCAAATTCTTGAATTAGAAGGACACATCTAAGTAATCGTGGTTTTGCATCATTCTTCATGATTAAAAACTTAAAAACAAAATGATCAGTATGCACGATATATTTAGTTCTAATAAGATAAGATATGAATTTATCAAAAGCAAATACTATATCTAATAATTCATTTCAGTGGTAGTATAATTAATTTGAGCCTCATTAAGGGTTTTACTAATATAGTATATCACTTTGAACATTTTTTCACATATCTGTCCTAAAACAGCTCCTATAGCATAATCACTACCATCACACATTAATTAAAAATATTTTGTTCAATTAGATGAAATAATAATATGTACAGTGATTAATTTCTCTTTGAATAAATTAAAGGCATTTAGGCACTCTTCATCGAAATCAAAGTTTGCATCTTTTTCTAAAAGTTGACATAAAGGCTTGGAAAATTTTAAAAAATCTTTAATATAACAGTTGTAGAAACTAACATTTCCTAAAATACTTCTTTTCCCTTAACACACTTAAATGGTGGTAATTCAACAATAACTTGAATTTTTTGCTGGATCAACTTCCATGCCCTTTTCATAAATTTTATGCCCTAACACTATTCCTCCTCCAACCATAAATTGACATTTTTCCTAGTTGAGACCAAGTTTATTTCTTCATAACGCTTCAAAACTCCTGTTAAATGATCTAAACATGAATTAAAAGAAGTCCCAAAAATTGAGAAATCATCCATAAAAATCTCAATTCCTTTCTCAATTAAATCACAAAAAATTGACATCATACATCTCTGAAAAGTTGCAAGGGTGTCACATAATCCAAATGACATTCTTCTAAAAGCAAAAGTTCCATAAGGACTAGTAAAAGTTATTTTCTCTTGATCCTCAGGAGCAATAGGTATGGTGGTATCCAGAATATCCATCTAAAAAGCAAAAATAACGGTATCCTGCTAGTCTATCTAAAATTTGATCCATAAAGGTAAAGAAAAAAGGTCTTTTTTAGTGTCGACATTTAATTTTTTATAATCAATAAAGATTCGTCATTCATTAACTTGTCTTGTCGGAACTAATTCACTCATTTCATTTTCAACCACAGTCACTCCTCCTTTCTTAGGAACATAATGAATAGGACTAACCTAAGAACTATCTAAAATTGGATAAATAATCCCAGCATCCAACCACTTTAGAATTTTTTTCTTAACTACATCTTTCATTATAGGAATCAATCTCTTTCTAGGATCAACCGTAGGCATATGATTATCTTCCATGAGAATTCAGTGCATACAGATTGAAAGACTGATTCCTTTATTATTAGTTAATGTCATAAGGTTTTTTATTATTCTTTAATGTTTCTAATAATTTCCCTTCGTATTCATCAGTCAAATCTAAGAATATAATAACAAGTAATGTAGATGAGTTCCCTAAAAATGTATACTTTAAATAACTATGTAGAACTTTCATCTCAAGTTCAGGTTTTTCAATAGATGGAATTAAAGGTATACTATTTTCAGTAGTATCTAAAATTTCATATTCTTCCTGAACATAATTTGAATCTCATTTGATTCACTTTCAGAATCTGCTTCAGTTTCTGGTTCTTTTTTTTCTAAAATAAATTCATCTTTTTGATTCAATATGACTTCACTTCTATTTTGAAAATGATTAACAATCATATCATCAATAATATCGATTCTATAAAATTTTCCATCAGGATAATTCATTATTTTAAGTACATTAAATGTAACTTCATGATCATTTACTCTTAATATTAATTCTCCTCTTTGCACATCTATCATTGCTCATCCGCTAGCAAGGAAAGGTCTCCCTAAAGTAATAGAAATTTCCTTATCTTATTCTATATCTAATATAATAAAATCAACAGGAAAGATAAATTTATCCACTTTAACCAGTACATCTTCTATAACCCCTTTAGGATAAATGATAGATTGATAAGCTAGTTGAAGAGTTATAGTACTGAGAGAAATATCTCCTAAACTTAACCTTTTAAATATAGATAGAGGCATAAGGTTAATGCTCGCTCCTAAATCAAATAAACTTTTCCACAAATTTTCCCTCAAATTGCACAAGGTATCGTAAAGCTACCAAGATCTTTGAGTTTTTAAGGAAGCTTTTTCTGAATTATTGCACTACATTCTTCACTAAGTACAACAGTCTCATGATCTACAAACTTTCTTTTTTTTATTTAAAACATCTTCATAAATTTGGCATAACTTGACATCTGTTCCAAAGCCTCAGCAAAAGGGATATTAATTGTAAGATTCTTGAATATTTTAAAAAATTTTGAAATTTGTTGATCCAATTTTTTTTGTTTATGTCTTTGAGGAAAAGGTGGTGGGGTCTTTCTAAATTAATCTTAGTTGGACAGTCAGGTGTCTATGTTTCATTACAAATAATCTCTTCATGTCTTTCAATTTATTCAACTTCTCTCTCAACTTCGGTTTCTTTTTGAACTCCAACATTTAATTCATTTTCACTCCTTAGTTGGACCACTTTAACTTGCTATGGCTCTTTACTTTTTCTTTAGGATTAATCTCTACATTACTAGGGAGTGTTTCCCGAGGCCTATTACTAAGTGTGTTAGCAATTTATTCTAGTTAATTCTCTATATTTTTAATTGCAACACTTTGAATTTGTAAATGATTACCCATTTGCAACATACCTTAACTTTTTGATTAAATCTAAGAGGATAAGTAGGTTTAAAGTTAGCACCACCCTGGTTGTTCCAATTTCCCAATGGCTTGACTTGAGCATTGCCCCATTGTTGACTTCTACCACTAGGATTATTATTTTAGTTGAAGTTAGGATGGTTTTTCCAACCTGGGTTGCAATAATTTGAATATGGGTTATTAGGTTTATTGATGGCATTTATAGTTTCCATTGAAGTATGAGAATCAATCATTTGTCCTAATGAGTTTTCTTCAACCATTTGGGGTGTCAGAGAAAAATTCATCTTCTTAGTTAATGCAAAAAATTGACAATCAATCATTGAAATAACATCGTTATCATGAATGCTGACTGCTTTCTTAGGATTTACCTTATCAAAAGGTCATTGAAAATTATTTTTAGTCATTTCTTCAGTTAATGAGTAAGCTTCATCAAAGGGTTTAGACATTAATGAACCACCAATAGCAGCGTTTATGATCAATCTAAGGGATCCTACTAACCCATTATAAAAAGTTTGAATGATTAAACAGTCTTCTAAATCATGATGCGAACACTTTCTCAGAAGTTCCTTAAATCTTTCTTAATCTTCATATATAGATTCTTTTTCATACTGAGTAACAAAAGTAATATCATTCCCGAGCTTCACAGTTTTTGAAGGTGGAAAATACTTAGCCAAAACTTTTTGAGCTAAATCTCCCCAAGTTCTAATATATTCAGATGCTAACAAATTCAACCACATCTTAGCTTTATCCCTTGATAAAAAAGGAAAAATTGTAAGTCTGACGACATCATTTAGTACACCAACATATTTAAATGTAGCACACAGTTCTAAAAAACTAGCTAAATGTAAATTGAGATCCTCAGATGTTGTTCCTCCAAATTGATTATTTTGTATCATTTGTATAATCGAAGGTTTAAGTTCAATTGAGTTAGCCTCTACTGCAAGAGTTTGAATACTTAAATGAATTTCATATATTTTAGGGTTCGCATAATCTATTAAAGGTTTTGTAAATTATGATGTTCATTTTCAGCAATTTGAATTTCAATATTATTTTGCGATGTGTTAGCCATTTCTTTAGAATTATGAAGTCTTCCTTATTTTTGAATTTTTATAATAGTTTGTTTTAATTCAGAATCGTAAGGCACTAAAGTTTTAGATCCAAAACTACGCAAAAATTATGAAGTCTTCCTTGTTTATGAATTTTTCTAATAATTTGGTCTAATTCAAAATCATAAGGCACTAAAGTTTTAGATCCAAACTTTCTCTCAATTCAACATTTTGCACACCAACGAGTTGTTTTATGCTTTCCATCAGAGCTCGTCAGTTTTTGTTGGTCTATATCCGGTCCCAATAGAACTGAAACTTGACAGAGTAAAAAAAGGATTGGGTTATGTCTATGTAACGGCTCCCTAGAGTCAGTCATTGCTCAACTCTATGTCAGAATCCATACTTAAAGTTAGATTGGACTAACTCATTAAAGTCGGTAGAGCTAGTTGACTCAACCCACAATTACGTCTATTTTTAATCTCCAAAATTTTGCCATAAAATATTTCTCAAATTAGATTTAGCGGCTTGTGTGAACAAATGTAATGATTTATGGATTATATAATAAATTTTCACATTAGGGGTACTACGCAAGTATATGTATCGTTTCAAGTAATAGAGGATTTTCCTTAAAAACCCTAATATCGATCCCACGAGGAAAGGGGTAACTCTTAAAATCAACTTACAGAATTTCTATTTAAATTGCAAATTAAATAGATAAGAGGTTGTCGACTAATAAAATTTTCTTTAAGAAAATTTAAAATTTAAAGTTTTAGGATATATATATATATATATTGATTAAAAGATCTCCTCGTGGCTCCTTACACGTTCATAAAAGAAAAGATACAGATATGAGGAGGGATAGTTGATCCCCATCTAAAAACAAAAGAAAATACAATAAAGTCCTAGGGGTTCCACAATCCACATTACAACTCCACACAAAAGAAATGAAAAAGGTCACAGAAGTAAAGGTCACAGAAGTAAAGAGGTCACAGAAGTAAAGAGCCCAAAAAAACCTGTATACCCACAACAAGTATACTAAATAAGGACATAAGCACCAAATCTCAAAATATCAGTATATGAGAGCAGCAAAAATCTGCATAGTAGCCTGTTAAACTGAGTTGAGGCTGTCAAGTAATCATCCAGACGTGCAAAAATAAGAGCAGCCAAGTCCAAGGCAATAACAGATAATTACAAACAAGCAAATTCCAGTCCTTGAAGCAGAAGAGTTCCTCAGTAAAGTTATGATCCACATGCTAAAGAAAACCTCCAGCATTTTGAAAACAGATTAGGCAAACAGTGCAACTCATATGTACCAGAAAACCTGCAGCAAGATTCAAAGTAGAGAGCAGGCAGTTCCGTATAAAGTGTTGCAAATTAGGAGCACATTCACCTTCCCCAAAATAAAGCTAACTAGCCCCACAAATATTCATAAAATGAAGTAATTTAAAAGAAATATAAAAGCTATAAAGGAAGAGCCAGCCAGACAGAACAAAACTCGTGTTATGTATCTAATTACCTAGGACAGAACCCAAAAGTTGGTTCAATGAAAGCAGAATAGTAGTACCTTGCATCCTCTAAATCATCATATAAATACTCAAGAAAGCCAAATATATATTTGGATAAATATAAATCTTAAGCATCTTAGTCCAACTCGAAAGCAGAAAAAAATAATGCAAACCAGTAATGGATACCAAAAAAGGCCTCAAGCAGTTCCAGATCTCAAGATGAAACAAGTTCAAGCAAAGTGCCAACCAATTATAGGCTAACACAAAACCACTATCAACAAAATCATGCTCCATGCCAGGAAATAGATCCAAACCAGAGATAATAAACCAAGAGAAAAGTGAAGCATAATTAGTATCTAACATAAGGTGCTTCCAGTAAATCACTTTGAAAAAAAATGTGCAACAAAGTTAGAGGAGAATCTCCAATAAAGGTTTCTTGCACTCTCCATTTAGCCAACCAATTAGCAGAGGCATTGCCCTCTCTATAAATGAATGAAACACGTATATTAAGATTATGCATCTCAATGTAATGCCTTATCCTTCTCAATAAGGAAAAAATATTCCAAACAGGCTTAAGCTTAGGCAATAGAATGTTAAACAAAGTTTTAGAGTCAGTCTCCACAACATTGTGATTAAGATTCAAAGAGATAGAAATTTGCATAGCAGCCAGCAATGCACATGTCTTAGCTTCAAGAAAAGCAGTGGCAACACAGGGGGAGGCAAAAAAATGCTAAGCATTTACCAAAAGCATCTCTAATTAGACCACCCACACCAGAATAATCAAAAGTGAAGCTGCCATCAAAATTAATTTTGACCCAACCATGTGGGGGCGGCACCCATTTAACAAGAATGGGTTTCCTACCCCTACCAATGGGTTGAGAGGCAACCATACCATTTGAATGCTTCCATTTTTTTTTTGAAAATGAGCCATAATTAAGTTAGAGATAGTGGTGAAGGTGTGAGAAGGATTTTCATACTTATTGCTATTACGAGCCATCTAAATGAACCAAAGCACAATAGTAGGGAAAAAATAAAGCTCTTTGAAAGAAGGATCAAACTCCTTCCAACCCCCAATAACCACTTTAAGTCGCAAAATGGGGGGCTAATTGATGTTAAAATAGCACCCAAGCCTATTCAGAACCTCCTTAACAAAGGTGAAATCAAAAAATAAATGATTAGCTGATTCAACATCCTTTTTACAATTATAACAAAAAGAGGCAAGTTTCAGCCCTTTAATTTTAAGAATATCATCAAGAGGAAGTAGGTTATGAAAATATCTCCAAATGAAAAAAGAGAAAGAGGGAGAAATATACTTATGCCATGTATAAGGATTCCACTTCCAAGGATTAAAAGTATGTAATTTTGAGTAAAGCAGCTTAGTAACAGAAGATCTACCTTGGAATTTCCAAAGTGGAACATCTTTTTCAATATCTGCAATAGGAATAGTAGAAATAACAAAAGCAGAAACACCAATGAAAGAAGTAAGTTTAGCTAAATTCCATGCCCCAACAAGCCAAAAATCAGAAATAAAAAAATTAAGGTCACAATTAATGTTTGACAAAGCAGGATAAGAAGAGATCCCCCAATCATCATGCCAAAAAGAGATACTTCCATTCCCAATGTCCCAAAACATAAATTTTGAAGCAACATCCCGAGCAGAAATAATAGCTTTCCAAAGCCTAGTGTCCCCCACCTTTCAAGTGACCGTAGAGGGTTGAGAGAATTTGTAATATTTATGATGTAGAAATTGAGCCCATAAGGAATCCCTCAAATGGAATTTAAACCATAATTTGCACATATTAATGTCAATTATCTATTGCATAGATTTGAAACCAAGACCCCCAGCATAGAGAGGCCTACTATTATAATGCCCAATTAGTCTAAAGTTTGGAAGACCTAGGGCCCTTCCAAAGGAATTTATTAAAAATTGACTCAAGGTTCTTTTGAATACTTTTCTTGGTTTTAAGAACCTGCATGACATAGAGGGAAAGTGTACATAGGACACTTTTCAGCAATGTGAGCTATTAGATAAGAAAGTGCTTTCCAAATCATTAATATTGAGTTTAACTTTATCAATCACATCATCCATCTGAGTTTGCTTGTTCCTGCCTCTAAGAAGGTTCACCCCAAGATATTTAATAGGGAGCTTAGAAATTTTGCAACCAGTGTAATTTGAGGCCCAGACATGACTATTAGGAGGGACACCTTTCCCAAAGTAAATAGAGCATTTAGGCAAGCTGAACATCATACCAGAGACATTTTGAAAGTCCTTTAATAAGGACATGGTGGATTTTATAGCACACTTGCTAGCATTTAGGAACAATATAGCATCATCAGCATAGGCCAAATGGCTCACCACAATCTTAGATTTGTGTGAGTATTGTATATAAGAATGCTCAAGATGTAACTTATTAATAATCCTAGAAAGGTAGTCAAAAGAAATAATAAAAATAGTAGGAGATAGTGGATGACCTTGTTTAATGCCCCTGCCAGCCGAAAAAAGAGCCATGTACTTTGCCATTAACCATCACACTATAGCTATTATTAGAAAGCCATCTTTTAATGAGTAAGCAGAAATCATGTTGAAAGTCATTAGCCTGCAATATATTCACTATGAAGTCTCAGCTAATAGTATCAAAAGCTTTCTTGATATCCAATTTGAGCACCATATTACCCCTGCACTTTTTATCAAGATCTTCAATCATCTCGTGAGCTAAAAGGATGTTATCTGTAATATCCCTACCCTTAATGAATTCAGACTGCTGTGGAGCTATGAAATGAGAAAGATGAGGCTGCAGTCTATTGACAATGATCTTACTCATTACTTTGGAAGTAACAGTAGTGAGAGAAAGAGGACGAAAGTTGTCCCAAGAAATCCTATCATTACCTTTAGGAATAAGAACAATCAAAGCAGAAGAAAAATATTTACCAGGGTTTTCACTAAGGAAGAAGCTTTGTATTGCAAGGATAACCTTTTGCTTAATAACATCCCAAGAGTGAGTGTAGAAAGAAGAAGAGAAACCGTCAGGGCCTAGGGCTTTGTTAGGACAAATAGACTTGAAAACATCAAGAATTTCCTGTTCATCAGGGGGATAAGCTAAATGAAGACCACTAATGTAATTATAATCATAAAAAAAGAGTAGAGTCCACAAGAAGAACATTTGTAGTAGCTTTAAAGAGCTCAGTAAAGTAATTGACAACACTATCACCAATATCATCCATATTAGTTATAATTTGTCCATCCCCATTTTTTATTTTCAAAATACTATTAATGTTTCTTCTATTCTTAAGCAAGGCATGAAATTATTTGGTATTTCTGTCCCTCGCAATAGAGGAAGTGTCATTAGTTTTTTTTTTGTAATAGGGACTCTTCAAGGACAATTGCATCCATTAAAGAAACATGGGCTTGAGCAAGACTGTCCATCATACGGGGAGAGTACACTAGCTGAGCTTCCAAAGTGTCAACAATATTCCGAGCATTCTGCACTTTTTTTTGCACATTCCCAAAAACTTGGTAGTTCCATTTAGTGAAATGAGCCGCCATCTTTTTATGCAATTGTCATAAGATAAACCAAGGAGTTCCAGCTCCATCATACATGTATCTTGAGAAGTCCAAACATTAAGAAACTTGAAACAAGATATGCTTGGTTTAACAATAAAAGCCAAAGTAAGCATTATAGGATTATGATCAGATGTTGCATGACTCAGATGTTGAACCCGAATAATAGGAAAATGGCTAAGAAAAGCGAAAATGGCCAAGTACCGATCCAGTCGGCCAGGATCAACTCTACCACCTCCTTTTATCTCCATTGGTTTCATAATCATAGTAAAGTCACCACCCACGAACCAATTGTCATTAATAACACTTCCCATAAGTTCATGTTTTTGCCAAAGCAGAAACTTATCATGCAACGAAGAACTGGCATAGCCAGAAATGTCCCACCCTTGAAAATCTTCAAACTTGATTTGGGTTAAGACATATTGTTCCTCATCTTCAATAATAGAAATAGAGACAGAGGGCTTCTAAAAACTCTAAATTTTATTATTGATATTGTAGAACGAACGACAACCTTTAAACGTATTTAAAATCATATTTTTATTAACATTAACCATAGGCTCCAAAATAGTAAAAATGAGTAATTTATGGACCCTACAAAGATTTTTAAGCCTTTTAAGGGAGTTAGGGTCCGCCACTCCCCTAATATTCCAAACCATAATGTTATACATGATGACATGAGCCAGCCCTTCTAGAAGATCCAGTAAGGTTGACAAACTATTCCCCATCAGAGTGATAAATACCTTCTTGAATTATGTTGTTAGCATTGAGACTTGATAACTCATTATTTTGTTTGGCCTTTTTCCTGGAGTACTTTTGAACTTGTCATTCATTTTCTAAAGTTTTTGCAGCAATATGCAAAGAGGTATTAGTTTCAAAAGGAACAGAAGATCCCCCATAAACAAAAGTATCAATAACAGAATAATTAGGAATAGAATCACCATGATTCTCTGATATTTTTTCAGGGATAAGAGAAACCACATGTGTAGTTGTTTTCAAAGGCTCTAGCATAGGTACATTCCCATTTTGCTCATTACAATCAACAACCAAAACATTACCATCATCACCATTGCCATCATTGATGTTAGTGTTTAAATGTTGAAGTCTAATCGTAGGCCTAGTAAGTGTATTATCATTGCCTTATATTTCGATGCTCATTTTGCTTGGAGTTTCTTCTTTTTTGCACGAGTATCTTAGTGTTAATAAGGATGACCCGGGAATTTCCACATACTATTCCACATCGTGGCGGAGAGCTCTACAATCGAAGATCTCATCTTTTGTTTGTTAGCTTTTTGCTTCACTTACAAACAACTAGCTATACTTTTTCTTTTGACGAGTATGCTTTTGATGTTGTAATTAGTGTTTTGTTTTGGGACATTTTTCATGGAGTTGTATTGTGGACAAGGATCCCCCATATTTTGAGTGAGTCGTGTATCCTTTTTGGGTTTTGGTAGTGGGGGGTCCTCTCCCAAATATTTTGTAACGTAGGGAGCCATAAGCTGCTCTTTCCCCTAATATATATATATATAATGTATTATGTATTTAAATTTTATTTTTATGAAATTGGCATATTTTAATTTGAAAGTATAAAGAAACTGGATAGATCTCATGTAACTAATAGTATAAATAGTTAAACACGATACCATAGATGATATCTCATTCTGAAAGCTGAATGCATCACTTATTGGTAGACTTAACTTATTTGAACTTGAAAGTTTATGACTCTATTTTGGTCTGCACATTTTCTAGCCAACAAATTCCCCTATCTAATACACAGATTAGACAGGGTTTAAATTAAATTGGATTATTTTAATTCTCTATAGAGGAAAGCTCTTATAGTTAATTACATCCTAGGTGATTAAAGTCACTTAACCAAACTGATAAGAATCTAGTCTGACACTGAATATAACCAATTCTACGCCCATCAAAACTTATCTCTCTATTTATTTGCAATCCCCCGTAGGTGATCGCCATGGCTCCGCCTAGAATGAAGTGTGGTATCCACTAATTGGATGAAATCATTGCCCTCCTAGGTCATTATGTTTCTTAACAAATTTTAACCTCACAAGTGGCCAGTTTGTAATGTAAATGAAGATTGGGTCAAAATATTGTAGCACCTTTTGAAATCTTTTAATGAAAATTTGAATTATCTATTTGTTCAATTTGAGACCTGATTTATGTCGGATTTGATTCTTGAATCATGTTATATTTTTCATTTAATCGTTTGAATTCTTTTAACTCAAATAATCATGACCTTTTAGAAGACAACTGATTCTTCATTTATTTGATTGTAGAGAATGTCGTCAGGAAAGCTCATACTCTCCTTCAAAGATAGTGTCTCTATAAAATTGACCAAGCACATCTGACAAACAATCCAGTCATCAGAATCGGTATTGATTACAAAGATTTGAACTTGCTCTGTAATGATCCACAATTATTATGGTCGAGCCTAAACAACATCCTGTGGAGATGCTATTGTTTGAGTTTTCCATGAAAGTTACAGTTGGTAGCTCATCATTAAAAAAAAAATTGACAGAAGATCCCGGTGATGCACTTATGGAACCAAAGATCAAGTTCATAAAAGTAAAGCTTACACTCACCAAAACACAATGGAGGAATAAGAATAAAAAAATTAAAAAAAAAACATGATAGAATGAAGAGGGAGATTGAGGCCAAACAAACATCCAACATTAAGGAGTATATACCGATGGAATCGAGATAGTAGATTCACATATATACCAATTTCCTTTCCTCCTGAGATCTGAACCACCTTCAGAATGCGAAGCTGACAATTTGATAGCCTAGCGTAAGAGGATGACAACACAGAGTGTCGAATGTTTTGAACAAGTTTGAGGAAAGTCTATTAATATCTTAGAAGGAAAAAAACTTCTCATTAAAACTTTTTCAGAGATAGAAGATAAGAACATCCAGAAAATCTATAAATTTCAAGACAAAGGTTGTCAGGGAAGAACATAAGAGGCACACTTACAACAAGGTTAGAGATGTATGAAAAGTAAATGAAGATAAACTCCTTAGTATAGGTGTTGTTACAACTATGTTTGAGATATTGAAGGAAATTTACCCAGAATTTATACGAAGTGAACAGGTGGATGACATTCCTTGATAATTCAATTTTATTATTAAGAGATTTGTATCTTGGCACATCTTGCCTTCTTCAATACCAGATAGTTGTATCAAATACATTTATGACACAAATGACTGCATTCCACCTCATATTGACTCCCATGACTTCGAGCTTCCATTTTGCACATTTTATTTTTTGAGTTCATGCAGCATGGTCTTAGAAAAAGAGCCAAAAATAATCAACTCTGATGAGTTTGCTAGATCACACTTCATTATTCTGCCTTTAGGATCAACATTAGTTTTCAGTGGAAATATGCCTACTTAGCAAAGCATTGTGCACCTTTCATCCACAAGAAATGAGTCTCTACCACCTTCAGAAAGATGAAGAGCTCAAAATGACCTCTCAGCTACGTCCTAGAAATTATGTTACAATGTACCAAGTCATTGCAATTTTAAATGTCTGATTTTATTTACATGTTCTGATGTCATGACTGTCGATGTTTGTCATGCGTTATGTCTGTGAAAAATTGTTGTTCAGTCATGAATGTATCAATGACAATGAATATGTTTATAAATGAATTGATGTTTATTTATTTATGAGAAAGATTTTTTTGATTGAATGAAAGTGATGTTGAATGATTCTTGAACTCTTATCAAGATGATGTTTAGATGCACATATAAATAAATTTTCAGATTGATACTGGTATGGAAACTTCTAAACTTGAACCTTTTAATGAAAAACCTCAAGCTTTCTTCAAAACAAATAAAACACAACAATCAAAACTATTACTTTGAAATAAGACAATGGCGGTCTCAATTTTGACATAACTTGTTGTGTAGGTATAAATTAAAAGAGGTGTGATGTGTAGTTAACTATTTAACTTTTAGGTGGTGTGGGTAAAAATTCGATAAAGATAAACCACATCCATACTAGCCACATGCTCATGGGGCACTTTTCGAGTTAAACCTTCCGTAAGTGGACCCTCAATCAAAGGATTTGTGGTTATACTTTCAATCGACACTTGATAACTCTATATTGTTTGTTTGGCATATCAATGTGTTTTGATTTTGACGAGCTTATGTCTTTCTTTGAGTTGTTCTTTTAGTATAGCCCTATGACTATTATCACAATTTATTTTTCTTGTTCTCTCAATAACATCAACAACATGCAGAGCAGTTTGCAATCATATTCCTTGAATTAATGCCTGGTAACAAGCTTTGAATTTTGCTTGCATTATAGAGGAAGCTATGAGTGACTGTTCGACACTCATCCATGGCACAACTCTTCCACCTAACATGAAAATCATGCCACCTTTAACAACAACAAATAAGAATAAATCATTGTAACCTCAAATAGATATCGTTCAATTGGGCCTCGGCCTTCTTATTCTTTTCATTTCAAATTTTCCAGATAAAATTTATTATATGGTATATTCATCTGGTGTTGTGCAGAACTATCTTCTAACACCAATATGATAATTGATCCATCTGCTAGTACCAAATTTCCTGCAAGCAACAATAACTCCATTCATTTTGTCTCAATTATGAATATGTTTGTTCTTGCAGGAGGTATATAGTAACGCCCGAGCATGGTAGGATTCGATCTCAATTTCACTAAATAATTTGTCTTGCCTTTTCATTTTGAGTGTTATTTTACTTCAAAAATCTTCCGAAAGCCTACATGTCCCACTATAATCTTTTTAAAATGATAAATTAAGTTATTCGGGTCCAATATGTCCCCAAATTTCATTTTTAATCCCCCATCCTGTTTCATGCTTGTTATTCACTCTCTTAATTTCTACCATTTTGTCCCTCATGCATTTCCAATTGAGTAAGCTTGTTTATAAATAAAAATTTTCAATAGAATTTAACATGGAGTTACGCTAATCTCACGCATGTGAACCATAGAAGCAAAGCCCAGAGAAATACTTCATATCCTTTTTTTTCCAATTCCAATCTAACATTATAAGTATACTTTAACGCACTAGCACCGCCAACTTTGAACCAGGCCCCGCAACGCACCCAAAAAAATGAAAAAAACAAAAGAAGCAATGAAAAGCGTCTCCCTCTTTTTCCAAATCTCCGTCAAACAGCTGCACAATCTGTCGGCTCCAGCGTCAACTTCATGGCGCTCAAATCATACCCAACGTTAAAATTCTGCTGCGCCACATTTCCAAAAATGCTTACACCCCCAACACCCCCGCTCGATATCATGGCAAGGCACAGCGTCTTCTCATCCAGCTCTATAAATGCGTTCAATGGCTTCAATACCACATCAGCTCCAGAAAAATGAAATATTATATCCGGAAGGTTGCCATCTTCCACTTCCTTTGTCTCTGAAACGTCAAAACAGAGATTGAACATTCCCTCTGGATCACTCACCTGTGGCAGCTTCACAACTTCTGACAGCTTAGTTATCAAAAACTGCAGAGTATCGTCGTCAATGAGCGTAAGTGTCGTGCCTGAATCTATGATTATGTTACCTTCCTCCTGCGAATCAAGTATGTAAATAATTATACTGAATATTAAGGGTTCTCATACATCATGAACGGAATACTCATAACAAATTTAAATGAATGATTCTTAAATGAAGGGTTGTAAGCGGGCCCAGGCAAAGTTTGTGTTAGGTTCGTTCATATTTTGAGCTAAAAAAATGTGTTTGTGCTCGGCTCGTTAGCTTAGCGAGCCGAACACGAGCTATTCACGAACAAATTGTCGTTTTGACAACACTAATCAGGTAGCCATAAGATGTTAAAGGTTGAGACAAGATTTTAAAATTATTGGTTATATTAAAACATCATTTGAATCTAATTTAACAAATTTTATTTTATTTCTTAATTAATGCTTTTATTGATTTTAAATCTTTGTAGCTTTGCAGTCCATTAAATTTTTTAAAAATACTACGATTCAATATATATATATATATATATATATAGTATTTCGAGTGAAATAAGCCGAAGACAAACGAATAAATTTTTGTTCGTGTTCGACTCGTTAACTTAGCGAACGAGCTGAACATGAGCTTCTTAACGAGCCAAATACGAGCTGTTCGCGAATAAATAGCCGTTTTGACAGTCGTACCTATATAAAAAAATTTCATTTGTCAGCTTAGGATTCAAGAAAATTCGTAATATCTAAAAATTTCAATTTGCGTACGTAATTTTTAATATAAACAAAAAAAAAAAGTTTTTGAACAATTAATACGTGTCAGAAAAAAAGCAAATGTTTCTCTTCCCGTACCTGTGAACCATTCCGAGCCGATTTAAAGGCAATAGTTTCCGAATCGCCGGCAACTGATATATACTCCAGGCTAAGGAAGAAGTAGCTGTCCGTCTGTTGGAAGATGAGATCAGTAATGACTGCATCGGGACCAGAGACGACTGCTTTCGCACCGAAGTTGAGCCGGCCGCTCAAAGACTTGTTGTTGAGGGGAGGAAGGCAATAAGAGAATTTATTGTCAACAGCATCGCCGAGCTGGGTGATGAGGGAGAGCTGTCCTCCGCCGAGCCCCACAAGCCCCGCGCCCATTGCGTCGAAGGTACCGTTGCTTTCGTGCGTGCAGCCAAAAATGATATTTTTAACATGCACCAGATGACTGTCGGCGTCTGCGGTGTCGAACGAGAAGGTCTCGGTGGCGAGTTCTCCGATGACGTAAGAGCGATCTCCATAGGAGTATTCGTAATTACAGTTGGATTGGGAGAAGCAGTCTCCGTACTGAGGGAGCGCGGAGCATGACATGTCGGAACAGGGGACTGGTTTGTACGATGAAGATGCGGAGGGATCGAAGAGAGGGAGATGTTGGGCGTAGCATTCCTTGCACGGGGTGCATTGGACCCAGTTGAGGTCGCTGCCGGTATCGACGATGGCGAGGGTTTTGGTGGGTGGGGTGCCGATGGAGAATTTCATGAGGTATTCGAAAGAGTTTGGGATGATTTCACTGTGGAGGGGAGGAGTGAGGCTTGCAGCACGGAGGAAGTAGGCCGCGCGGCGGCGGGAGCGGTGGAAGGAGGCACGGAGGAGGGAATGAGGGGAGGAGGAAGGGTTGTAAAAAGGCGAGAGGGGAGAGTCGCGGTGAATGAGATCTACGGAGAAACCAGCGGCAGAAGAAGGGGATAGGAATGGGACGCAGGCAACGAAGAAGAACAGAGAGAACCTTTCCATGTTGTGGACGTGAGGGCGTATCCAATTATGCATGCATGGCCTTGGTGGTGTGATGTATTTAAAGAAGGGAATGGCGATTGCTGTCATTAATGTTTATTATGGTAATTAATACTTTCATTAATATAGATTTATATGGAAATATGATAAATTTTTAGAAGAATTCTTCAATGGATTTCCATTCGACAGGGGTTAAGAATGTGAGTCCTAAAAACGAGGAAATGAGATTTATGCAAATTATTTAAATTGATTCAGGGGAAATTAATGCATGCCTGCACGTACCATATACTTTGAATTGGTAACTAAATGTAGGCAAATATTGACGCTTTGTTTTCATTAGTACCGGTTCCTTATACGGTGATGCAGTCAGCCATTAGTCACTCATTAACTTCGCGGTCCTCTATACATACATACATATACATATACATACATATACATATACATACATATACATATATATATATATATATATATATATATATCAGTAAGTATGAAAAAAAAATACACAATGTAGCTACCAAAAACACAGTTGATAGAGTAGTTTTTCAATGGGAGATCAGATTAAAGTTTGACTCATACATATTATCCTTTATACTCTTCTTTCTCAAAACAACAACAACAACAATAGAAGCCTTTATATCCGGATGAGTGGGGTTAGCTATATGGATCATTTGTTCTCTATTGTGGCCTATTGAGTGTTATAACTTTATATAACATATTAATTATGATTACTTTTATACAACTTAGGCCCAATTTTCTGGGTCTTCCTCATCTTTGCCAAAATAAAAGTAATAAATAAATAAAAGGATTTATTTCAACGTAGTCATTGTGTAAATCAATTGTAGGTTTAGTCTTAATGATCAAAATAAAAAGGTTCAAACGTAAATTTGGAAAATTTATCATAACAAGCATTCCGAATGGTCAATTTGTCTCGAAGATTACATATTTCTTTTGGAATATGTAATTATACTTGGAATGGTACTCATTATATTCTCACTTTCATTCAAAAATTTCTTCAACAAATTATATTTATTCAACCCAGTTGCAACAGGACAAGATTTAACGCAGTGCATCCATTCATGTTTTGGATTCAACCTTTCCATACTAATTACTTTCAAAATGTAATGCGTATTGATTAAATAATGACAATTAGTCTGATGGCAACCCTCGCATAAAGCTTGCAAGTAACCTTATGGGAATTATTAAAGCACACTCATAGAACTTCCAAGGATCTTTTTTTTCTTCCTAGCACAGTGGTCATATGCATATCACTATCATAGAATCAAATTAAAACAAATTTTGTGCCCTCTTGTTGCTTTATTTCTTCTTATATGTTATTTTAATTGTTTGAGTGAAGAAATCCTAAACTTAATCAAACTTCTTAGCATATTGTATTCTTAACTCTACTAACATAGGGGTCGGGAAGCTGGTACATTAAGGACCCTTTTGGGGCAGCTTATAAGTGCGGGCAGCATTTTCAAAACGCTGTCTCACCGTTTGGAAAATAAGTTTCGGCAGCTTATCTAAAAACGCGGTTAGGTTTTTATACCAAACGCAGACCGTGGGTTGAACCCCGTGGGCCTATTTCAAGATAAGCTGCTTATCTGAATAAACACAAGCTGCCCCAAACACACTCTAAATATTCATCTTTATTAGTTTATAGAAAATTTTTGCTAATTGAAAAAGTAAGCCATGGTGGGGGAATAATAACATGAACAATGATACTTTAGTTTGTTCTCTTAATAATAATTATTGTAGTGAATATTGGTAATGAGTTATTGTTAAAAACATTCAAGGGTTGTTGAAATTACATAAGAACCTTTCCGATTGGTGAAGGGTTTAAAATACTGAATAGTTCACATTTCTTAGCCAAACTAATGATTAAAACTCTTTTGCAATGCTTGGCCATATTTTACTTAATAGAAAAGCTTGAGAATCTCTATATCATAGGCTTGGATGCTAGTTAACCAAAGTATGTGACTTCAAATCAACTAGTTCTATAGTTAGAAAATTATGGCTTTCTTAAGTGAAAATATCACCATAGCTAAAAGATAAATTATGATTTCAAAGTAGGTGTATGACTCAATTTCTATGATGATTAGAATGATTTAAGGCTTTGGGAAGGTGAAGATAATTTTTAAAAAAATCAGAAATAAAAGGAAAAAGTGGATTAAATTAGGGTTCACAAACCTTAAATAAGGTTGACTTGTAATCTTAAAGCTAACAACACAGTCTATTTATAAAAATTCTTTTTTTTTTCTTAAACTTATTGAGGTATTATTAGTGCATGAATTATTGTAATAAAAGAAAAAAAGCTCATACCGAAACATACAAAAGTTTCTCTTCAAAATTAAATCAAATTCCATAATACAAGGCGTCCCTAAATATCACTTCATATTTGGAAAAAATAATACCACTGTAGGAAAAAAAAAAAAAGATTCAATTAAATACACAATTAATTCTCTTGAATCCTTTTCTATTCGACTTTTATGAAAATTAGTTTAAAAATTTTAAATATTTTCTTTTTACATGACACGCCACCAACAAATTTTCATCATCCGGCACGAATCTCAAGGCATGACACGAATTTCGAGATGATTTTTTAAGCAGAAAACATTCAAATCTTGATAAAAAGTCTTTCAAAGCTCTAATTTCAGCAAACTTATAGTCAAACTGACCGGCTTGATGAGACGGACCTAATGATATGAAAAATAGCTCAATCCGAGTCAAGTCAAGCCCATATCAATTCATTGAACCACACTTAGATGATTTTCAGACACATTTAGAAGATCAAAGGGTTGTCGAATCTGACAAATTTATACTCGAAATGAGCGGCTCAACAAGAAGAATCCAACGAGCCCAATATCACTCAATTCTAATATCATTAAGGCACTCAAATGTCTAGTAAACGTTGTATGATTGAGTGAAGCTATCCGGATCATCCGATCAAAATGATTCATATTCCTGTAGTAATTGCACCCAGAAAACTATAAATAGAGCCCCATCTCTCTCATGAGGGGAAGCTGAAGTCTGGAGAGAGAGTCCGAGACCTTGAGGAGAAGCTGCAGTTGAGCATCACCGCCAATCGACGTCGAACATCACCGACCTCCATCGTCGACCACCATCGATAGCAGTCGACCATCGCCGACTGCCAAAGACCATCGTCGATCGTCGTCGGCCTCGTCAACTGTCATCGATCACCACCAACCAGACGCTGTTAGTCAACGTTTTAATCTGAAAAATATAGTTATCTTTTTCCGTCTGTGTGATAAGGGATTTTTGTAATCATCAATCAATAGTGGATTTTCTCAACTGGGCGAGACCCCGTGGTTTTTCCCTTTATGGGTTTTCCACGTAAAAACTTCTGGAGTAGTCATTGTTTTTTTCTTTTTCATCTGAGTGTGTTCAGAATTCTCGTACAACACTAAGACGATAATTCGTTACTCTACCGCCGTAAATTTTTTGGCACGCATCCATTTGGCGACGTCTGTGAGAAACAAAGTCTTGTTCGACATTGTCTTCAACTCTAAGAAGTTAATCCCCTACTTCATTTCTCAATGATGTATATCCCAACTAGCTAAGGAACCTCCTTTACGTCTTAAGGATCTTCTTAGAAGCATTCTTCCAGGTAGGGGGGCAGCTTTCACTGCAGTGTCGAAAGGTTGTTCACATCAACGTCCGAGCATGATTGTAGTGAAGTTATTTTCTCGCATCTTATTCAGACAAAATATTTTAAAATTTCTTCCAGGCTGGGGCAACCTTCACTGCAATCTCAAAAGTTCATTCATGTCAACGTCCCGGGCACGATTTTGGTGGAGAAGTCATCTCATATTTTATTTAGATTACGAGTCTTCGTGAATCTATCATGGAATGGGGGCAATCATCACAGAAAAAAATGCTTCCTCAGTGTCCCCTCATCTTACTGGAGTTCCTCTTCAGCTAGACCAGGAAGCTGATCTCTTCAAGGCCCAATACTTGTGCTGTTTTATAAGCTTGTATGAAAAATACCCCCGCTAGGAAAACAATAAATTCAAAAGCAGCAACTAACAAGTTGTCAAATATTTTCTTTAGCATGACTGCAACCATATTTTCAAGAAAACATATGATCTATTGCAACCTACACCACAGTCTCGAGAAACACATAGCATATATGACACCTCATTCTGGGATTAATCGATCGCAGGGGGACTCGATTTGACCTCTTCCATTATAAGATGCAATAGTCAAACAAAGGCTTTAATGAACGGCCTTAAATAGGTCAAAAATCCTGGTGGATTTCCTTTAACCTCTTCCATAACAGGTTACGATCGTCAGACAAAAGCTTCAACCAACAACCTAGGATAGGTCAATCATCCTCAGTGGATTTCATATGACTTTGTTCATTACGAGTTAATACCATCAAACATCTTTGGTTATACAACTCATAACTAGGCTTACATCCTTAATGGATTTTTTCTTTCAACCATACCCCTTGAAGTTGATCCCAGGAGACAAGACTCAATAGAAAACTACAATGCTCCAAGAAATCAAGCCTAAAAAGGCACAGATACACGAAAGACCTCAGAAAGCTATGAGCCTCAGTAGGTACCAGTTCAAGCTCCTATAAGACATAGGTTTGAGGGAGCACAACCTCGAAAGGTAAGAACCATAAAAGGTACGTGATTCTTCATTTATAAAATGAGTGTGCTAACTTTAATTGTTGAACTTCATATGGTTGAAAAGCCACAATAATCTCATAAGAAACGTCAAAGACGTAAATAAATACATTATTATCATCTACAAATATCACATTAAAAGGCTACAATAGACAACATATACTTGTACAAGAGCCACAAAAAATCCGTTCATCTCCAAGTAAAGTCTGCATCGCCTCCTAAAAACTCCAATACTTCGAATGATCGTCAAAGGGTCTATAGATATCACCACCACAAGCATAAAATCTTCCCCTCAAAGTGCATCAGGAAAACTACAACATTTCTTCATCACCTCTGAAATGTGCAAGAGCGACATTGAAATCTCCTATTGAATGCACGACATCAACGAGAAAGAAGATCCCGTTGCTCACCTGCTACGCAGGTTGAGGGAGACTTTCACCCTTCACTGTAACTCTGTGTCGTAACTCAACATCGCAAATGTGAACCACAACTCTATGTCGTAACTTGACACTACAAATCTTTGCCGCAACTCTTCACTGCAACTCTGCACTACAACTCGGCACCGCAACGCGACACAGCAACTCTGCACCGCAACTCTTCATCAAAACTCTGCACCGCAACTCTACGCCCAACTCGGCACTGCAACTCTACATCGCAACTCAGCACAACTCTACACAGCAACTCTGCGTCGCAACTCAGCCCAGCAACTCTGCGCCACAACTCGACACCGCAAATCGATACAACTCTGCACCGCAACTCTCTGTCGCAACTCGACACCACAAATCTGCATCTTAACTCGGCACCGCAACTATTTACCACAACTCTACACTGCAACTCTTCACCGCTGCGCAGACTTATTTTTTTTTAAGAAATCTTGAATCAGCTGAGGACTGCTGTCGGCACAAAAAAGGAGAAAGGAAGAGATTGTTTGGGGGGTCGCCCGTAAGAAGCTGTCAACAGCTGGAATCAAAATCTCGTCGCCCGCTTCGGAAGGACGTTTTAATTTACGTATATATATATATAATTTTAGAAAAATATGAAATCAAACTGACCTCATATTTTTTCACAGTTTAAATGAAAGAGCACTCTACCTCAAATCTTGTATCTACCCCGAGGGATAAACACAAGACTTGAGGATGAGGCTCGATCATATAAACTAAGAAAACATATAACATCTGTTTGGGTCTGCGAAACCGTTTTATTTGCCGACAAGTTCCCCTATTTAATACAAATAATTAAATAGGGTTTATTTTAAGCTGGGTTCGGAAAAGCTTCCTATAAGGGCAAGCCCCTATAGTTAATTACATCTTAAATGACCGAAGTCACCTAAGAAAACTCTCGATAAAAA
>NW_018165608.1:27564-27898 GCF_001263595.1 Phalaenopsis equestris | reverse complement strand
GGTTTACGTCGTATCGGACGACAACCTCGGAACCTAGAACAAGTTAGGGCTTAAATCGTACAACAGAGCTATACGAATGCCTAAAGAAAAAGGGTGGAGGATTTATGTTGCGCTAGGCGACCAACCTAGAAAACCTATGGATCGTTGTTTAATTTCTAGGAAAAAGAGACGGTTTTGCTGGGGAAGATGCGTTATGCTGTTGAAGATGGCCGTGCTGCCCACTACGCTAGCTCCAAGCTCCTCGACGTGATGAGTTTAAGTTTTCTAGGGTGTCCGGTTATAGTATCAAATCAAACGGCCCTATGGTTGTAGTCCTCTAAACATCCCATGTAAA
>NW_018165608.1:23685-26844 GCF_001263595.1 Phalaenopsis equestris | reverse complement strand
AAAAAGATTATCAAATTTTGTTTTATGAAGAGGAATGTATTTTATATTTTGAAATAGATTTTAGCAATTTTTATTGTCCACAAGACGATTACACTGTCAGGCATAGGATCGCCGACCGACTGAGGAGGCTCGAGCCAACTCCCGCTAGACTTATGTCGGTAAAGGATATCATATCCTATTATTCATCAAATGTCTGGATCTTGATGTTATAGGATATGACATCTTTCTGCTCTAACTTTGGTGTGCCTTTATCATCAACACCGTACGCCCCAAAACGACTACTTGCGACCTTGCTTGATGGTTTCACGTATAGCAAAAGGTTATATGTGGACACTTATGCATCGGACATAAGCATCGAAAAACCGAACCAAGAAGCAAGGAAAACAAAAGAACAAAAATAGGGTGAGAGAGAGGAGGCACCGATCCATTTAAAACACCGAAAAGGAGATTGGATCAGTTCTCAAAACTCGTATCGAAAAGACCTGGAAAAGTAGGGCCCAAGGTCTTTCCTAATAAACATAGAATATCCCTCTGCGCGGATTCTCCAAACCTCAAGAACGCAGGATTTATCGAATCAACCAAATACTCTCCCAAATAAAGCTTGCAAATCCTCCCCAGATCCCAAAGTTAATATCAAAATCTTCTGACTTCCAACTTAATCCATAACTTTACATATCGAACAAGCATGAAAATCTTCCCACAAAATCAAGTAAATGCTCACGATCGGGATCACTGCAAAGAGCTGAACAGCAGGTAGGACTCACGGCCAAGGCAAAACCCGAGGCATAGAAGGGGAGGAAACTCACGACTGAGGCAAACCCAATGAACAACAAGTGAGGCTCACGACCGGGGCGAACCCAAATCAACTCTCTACAAGTTTTGATATACATAGGAGAGTACAAAACATCACCAATCTCTCAAAGTAACAAGTTTGATCCATCTACAACCATTCAAATGATTCAAACTCAACAAGAAGGAATAAATTAAACTCAAGGAATTCCAATGGGTCTCACGGGTAGAGGTAGGAACCAAAGCCAGCAAAACCACCTCCAAACCATCCCTCGGGTAAGGGCCAAACAAAGCAAACCAAGCCCCTCAACTAGAGCCAAACTGAGCCTAGCAAGGCTAAAACACAGCCCCCACTTTAGAGCCAAACTGAGCCCAGCAGAGGCCAAACACAAGAGCTCTTAAAGCTAGGAAAAGAACTCTAATATCTCAATAAAAGTCAAGACAAAAGTCACCACAAAAGAAAAGTCAAGAACTCTAATATCCACAAAAGTCAAGAACTCTAATATCCACAAATATCTCAATAAAAGTCAAGAACTCTAATATCTCAAGGAAAAGAACTCTAATGTCTCCACAAAAGTCAACATCCATACCCCTGAAATGAAAAATCGAGCACCAACAAAAGCCAAAAGCCGAGCCATTCAAGGCCCAAAACCGAGCCCAACAATATTAAAATCCAGACTTCCATAAAGCATTAATGATCTAACCATTTCAAACCCAAAATCGTGACTCCAAATCAAGCCAAAACCAAGCCCAACAGGGGCCAAAACCGAGCTCAACAAGAGCCAAAACCGAGCTGCGATTGAGACCTCCAATACTAAGCCATAATGAAAGTTAGAGTAATATTCTCATGCCTTAAGACATCCCAAAATAGAACTACCACATGCCTTGAATGAAAATGGATGGAAGTTTCACAATACCTATACTAACATGCTCATGAGAGAGGTCAAATTATTGCGAGACCATCATCTTAAAAGTAGCGTTAGAACAGTCCAAAAAAAATGGTGCTCAAAACCATAGTCAAATAAATTGTGAGGCAGTCCCAAAACATCGCGATTATAGGATTGAAAAGAACGACGTTTTTATTTTTAACAAACCGCAAGCCGGTAGGACCTGAAAATAAGATTTGTAATAACAATCGAACCAAAACTTGCTTTAAACTTCTTCAAAACAACAAGGTCATGCAGCTCAAAGCAACCCACGCTTATGTGAACAGTAATAAATTTGTTATGCTATCAAAACTTATGTTAGAAAACATAAGATTATTCCATTCCATCCACCCAAGGACTGAAAAGGAATGCTACAGATGCATGTAGTTGTTTGACAAGCTGCATAAATAATTTCCCCATCCCCAATGCTTCAGATTTTTTTTTTTTTTAAAACATGCCACCAAAAATTTTCATATTTCACAAAAATAACCACCCAAGAGTTTTCATATTTTGCAAAAAGAACACCCAAATATTTCAGATTTCACAAAATAACCACCCAAGAGTTTTCATATTTAATTCAGATTTCACAAATAAATTTCAGATTTCACAAATAAACCACCCAAGAGTTTTCATATTTTGCAAAAAGAACACCCAAATATTTCAGATTTCACAAATAAACCACCCAAGAGTTTTCATATTTTGCAAAAAGAACACCCAAATATTTCAGATTTCACAAATAAACCACCCAAGAGTTTTCATATTTTGCAAAAAGAACACCCATATATTTCAGATTTCACAATAAATAAATAAATAAATGATGCAGTTATTCAAGTAAAACTGCTGCTCAAATAACCCAAATCAGTGAAGTGAGATAGCAGCAGAGTGTATACATACCGCTAGAAGGTTATGATTTCACGTATCTAAGACCCAGATATTTTATTTTCACATTCATGTATTCAACATTCAAATCTCGATTCACAAATCAAAGTCACCACTCCTCTTGCATAGATTTATTACTCTAAAAGCGTGATAAGTTTAAATACCAAATACCTGGGCGTTAAATATGTAAATACATAGTAGTCATGTAGTATGCATGTGAATCTTCCAAGACTAGAAGAGTGGTATTACCATCCATAGCAGTTGAGAAAATAAAAATGCCAGCAAGAAATTTCACGTATATATACCACCCAATGTTTTAGGACTTTGTAAATAGACCACCCAATGCTACACATGCTCCACATTTCATGCTTAAGAAATTAAACCTTCCAGCAACTCAACAAAAACATCAAGTAGAGCAGGTATATCGAGCAACCAAGCCAGAATATAGAGTAGCCATGCGAGGGAATCAAAAGACTAGCAAGATCACGGAAGAAAGGTTACCTCTTGGTATAGAGCACACAAGAAAAACAACAATAGGTCTAGAAGCAATCTGGCAGCACCTCCC
>NW_018165608.1:20999-21579 GCF_001263595.1 Phalaenopsis equestris | reverse complement strand
TATATATATATATATATATATATATATGGTCTCGCCCAAAAATAGGGCAGCAACTAATACGCCACCAACAAATTTTCATCATTTGACACGAATCTCGAGGTATGATACGAATCTCGACAAAATATTTTAAGCAGGAAACATTCAAATCTTGATAAAAAGTCAACCAGAGCTCCTATTTCAACAAATTTATAGTCAAACTAACCGGCTTGATGAAACGGACCTAATGATATGAAAACTAGCCCAATCTGAGTCAAATCAAGCCCAGATCAAGTCATTGAATTACACTTAAATGATTTCCGAACACATTTGGAAAATCAAAGGGTTGTCGAATCTGACAAGTTTATACTCAAATTAAGCGGCTCGACAAGACAAATACAACAAGCCCAAGATCACTCAATTCTAACATTATTAAGGCACTCAAATGTCCAGTAAATGTCGGTAAATGTCGTATGATCGAGGGGTCGTATGATCGAGGGAAGCTCTCTGGATCGTCCGATTAAAATGATTCATATTTCTGCAGTAATTGCGCCCAGAACACTATAAATAAAGTCACATCTCTCTCATGAGGTTGGGGGGGGGG
>NW_018165608.1:20396-20911 GCF_001263595.1 Phalaenopsis equestris | reverse complement strand
GATCGTTGTCGAACACCGACGACCTCTGTCGTTGACCACCGTCAATCGCAGTCGACCATCGCCGACTGATACACCTAAAATATATAGTATTTTTAGACACATTTTTATACCTATTTTTAAGATATTACGCTTTAATAGAAGATATTTTTGTGTTTTTTTTTGCAGATACAAGTAAAAATAGAAAAAAAATGCTTAAATGAGTGAAAAAGGATCAAATTTGGAGCAAAAAGGTGAAAAATTATGCAAAAGAGTTTTGGCGCCTAAGTACCAGATCCGACGCTTAAGCGCCAGTTAAACAGAGAAGGCCATGCCTAAGCACCGAGACCGTGCGCTTAAGCGCCAGTGGCAGTTACTAGATGAGTAAAATCGGTTTTCACAAATTTCGAAGAGGTTTTTGAGGCACCCATTGGCTTAATAGGTGGTTGTAACCACCATGGACAAAAATTATCATGAAAGGATGCGTATCTTGGGCAAATACATCGAATCAAGACACATTTTGAAGAGATCCCAAGGCA
>NW_018165608.1:1431-10178 GCF_001263595.1 Phalaenopsis equestris | reverse complement strand
TTTTTAAGTAGAGAAAATAAAAGAACTAAAATCTAAATTTAGAGAACTTACAATATTTCTGAATTATATAGGAACTCATATTTTTAAAGTTCTTAACATTAAAAATTTTCAAACTTTAAGTTGGTCTCATTTACTAATTATTATTTCTAGGTTGGACTACTATATTTCTAAATCTAAATTTTAGTAACTCCTAAAGAAACTTATATACATATCATACATATTTGGTTTTTAAAGATTGAAGTGTCACTTGATGACAAGTAACATTTTAAGTTTGGGGGATTTTGATACAACTAAAATATATAGTATTTTTAGACACATTTTTATACCTATTTTTGAGATATTGCGCTTTAATGAAATATATTTTTGTGTTTTTCTCGCAGATTCAAGTAAAAATGAAAAAAATGCTTAAAGGAGTGAAAAAGGATAAATTTGGAGCAAAAAGGTGAAGAATTGTGCAAAAGAATTTTGGTGCCTAAGTGCCAGATCAGGCGCTTAAGCGTTGGTTAAACAGAGAAGGCCGCGCCAAAGCGCAGAGACCCCGCACTTAAGCGCCAGTGGCAGTTACTAGACGAGTAAAATCGGTTTTTACGAATTTCGAAGAGGTTTTTGAGGCACCCATTGGCTTAATAGGTGGTTGTAACCACCATGGACAAAAATTATCATGAAAGGATGCATCTCTTGGGCAAATACATCGAATCAAGACAGATTTTGAAGAGATCCCAATGCACCTCTTGTAAAATTGTAAAAGAAAGAAGAGAAGACTTAGAAAAGAGTCCTGAAAATATTGGCAAGTTTTGAAAGTTCTTCTCTAGGGAGTTAGTTCGGAGAGATTTTCAGGAACCACTTTTTATTTACTTTATAACTAAAGTGTGGTTTTGTTTTCTTCATAGATTCTGAGTAGTTTTCTTTATCTTTCTTCTTAAAATGATGAGTAATTAAGTTTTGGATGGAAGTTGTGGAGAGTATTGATCTTTAATGTTGGAAGAAGTTGTGATGATTTAAATCCATGCACTTCATTTACTTCTTGATTTGGCCAATCCATATGTTAAAATTTGTTGTGAGAACATGTAAGAACCGGGCTGGTACTGTCTTAGTCAACAATTGGAAAGAATCGCATGAGGTTGTATGAGTGAGAATGTAGTTCATATGATTGAGTGCAAATAAATAAGGAAATATTCATTGTGGGTGTAGAGTTAGAGGACTTTAAAATAACAGGTTAAAGCTACCAACTCGGTTTCTTTTAGGTTCTGATACAAGAATGTTAGCCCCCAGGTGGAGGGAATTGAGGGAATTGAGGGAACTCTAGAGTGAGAGCTAGTATCTTCCCTGCCTAACCGGTCTTCAAAACTATTCAAACTTTAAATTAACCAATGTTCTTTATAGCATCTCTAGTAAGGGTAAAGAGTATTATTGCTCCTATTTGACACAACACAATTTTCATACTTCCATAATAGAATTCCTATGCTTATTACTGATTCATGATAAGAAGAAAGATATTTTCATATTAAGTACTTTTATTCTAAAAAAAACTTTAGTTATCTTTTTAAGTTGTTACTATTTCGTTAAAATATTAAAAATACAAAAAATATTTAAATTTTAAATTCCTACAAAAGTCATTTTTAGTTTAATTAATTATATTTTTTAAATGTTAAAAAAACTTTCTAAAAAGTGCATATTGCATAACTTTCCTGTGGGTTCGATATTCAGGTCTTAATCAAAAAGTCTTATTTTACTTGATAACGATATGTATACTTGTGTAGTATCCCAATATAAATATATATATAAATTAAAAAGTTAAATTCTTATTTTTCTTCAGGATCAAGTTTTTGGTTTAGTTGCAAAATAAGAAAATATAAGTGAAAAATACAATCAGAACTATTGTTATATTGTGCATAAGTATTAAGGATCGGGATCACCGGTCGCCAAAGACCATCGCCGATCGTCTTCGACCTCTGACAACCATCATCGATCACCACCAACCAGACGCTGTCGATCAACGTTGTAATCTGAAAAATATAGTTACCTTTTTCCTTCTGTGGGATAAGGGATTTTTTTAATCATCAATCAATTGTGGATTTTCATAACTGGGCCAGACCCCGTGGTTTTTCCCTTTACGGGCTTTCCACGTAAAAACTTCTGGAGTAGTCACTGTTTTTTCTTTTTCATCTGTGTGTGTGCAGAATTCTCGTACAACACTAAAATAATAATCCGTTACTCTACCGCCGTTAATTTTTTGGCACACATCAGTTTGTCGTCGTTTGTGGAAAATGAAGTTTTGTTTGACATTGTCTTTTACTCTTAGAAGTTGATCCCCTACTTTGTTTCCTAATGATATATATCATCCAACTGGCTAAAGAACCGCTTTTACATCTTGAAGATCTTTTTAGAAGCATTCTTCCAGGTTTGGGGGCAACCTTCACTGCAATCTTGAAAGGTCGTTCACATCAACTTCCCGAGCATGATTTCTAGTGAAATTGTTTTCTCGCATCCTAGTCAAACACAATATTTCTTAACTTCTTCCAGGATGAGGAGCAACCTTCACTGCAGTCTCGAAATTTCATTCATGTCAACGTCCCAGACACAATTGTGGTGGGGAAGTCATCCCATATTTTATTTAGATTACATATCTTAGAGAATCTATCCTGAACTGAGGGGTAAACTTCACTGAAAAAAAACGCTTCCTTAGTGTCCCCTCATCGTACTGGAGTTCCTCTTCAGCTATACCAGGAAGTTGATCTCTTCAACGCCCAATACTTGTGTTGTTTTACAAGATTGTATGGAAAATACCCTCGCTAAGAGAGCAAAGGATTGAAAAGCAGCAACTAACAAGTTGTCAAATATTTTTTTGAGTACGAATGCAATCATACTTCCAAAAAAACATACGGTCTATTGCAACCTACGCCCCAGTATCGAGAAACACAGAGCATATCTGGCACCTCATTCTGAGATTAATCGATCGTAGGGGGACTCAATTTGACCTTTTCCATTATAGGTTGCAGTAGTCAAGTAAAGGCTTTGACGAACAGCCTCGGATATGTAAAAGATCCTTGGTGGATTTCCTTCAACCTCTTTGATAATAGGTAACAGTAGTTAGACAAAGCTTCGACCAACAACCTAGGATAGGTCAACCATCCTTAGTAGATTTCTTATGCTTTTGCTCATTCCGAGTTAATACTGTTGAGCATCTTGTTACATCCTTAATGGAATTTTTCTTTCAACCATACCCCTAGAAGTTGATCCCAGGTGACAAGACTCGATAGAAAACTGCAATGCTCTGAGAATTCAAGCATCAAAAGGCACATATACACAAAAGACCTCAGAAGGCTATGAGCCTCAATAGGTACCAGTTCAAGCTTCTATACGACATAGGTTTGAGAGAGCACAACATCAAAAGGCAAGAACTATAAAAGATAAGTGATTTTTCATTTTATAAAATGAGTTTGCTAACTTTAATTGCAGAATTTCATACGGTTGAAAAGCCACAATAACCTCATAAGCAACGTCAAAAACGTACAAATAAATACAATGTTATCATCTACAAATGTCACATCAAAAGGCTATAGTAACCAACATATACTTGTACAAGAGCTACAACAAATCTGCTCATCTCTAAGTAGAGTCGGCATCACCTCCCAAAAACTCCATTACTTTTGATAATCGCTACGGAGTCTCCAGATATCACTACCACAAGTATGAAAATCTTACTGTCAAAGTGCGACAAGAAAACTACAGTATTTCTTCATCACCTCTGGAATGTGCAAGAGCGACACTGGAATCTCCTGTGAAATGCAAGACATCAACGAGAAAGAAGATCTCGTTGCTCGCCTGCTATGCAGGTTGAGGACAACTTTCACTCTTCACCGCAACTCTGTGCCGTAACTCGACATCGCAAATTTGAAATGCAACTCTGCGTTGTAACTCGACATTGCAAATATTTGCCGCAACTCTTCACAGCAACTCAAAACCGCAATGCGACACAGCAACTCTGCACCGCAACTCTTCACCGGAACTCTGTGCTGCAACTTTAAGCTGCAACTTGACACCGCAACTCTGCATTGCAACTCGACACTACAACTCTACACTATAACTCGACCCTGCAACTCTACGCTGCAACTAGACACAACTCTGCACCACAACTCTGCGCCACAACTCGGCACCACAACTCTACGCCGCAACTTGGCACCGCAACTTTGCACCAAAACTCTGCACCGTAACTCGACACAACAACTTGACACCACAACTCTTTATCGCAACTCTGCACTGCAACTCTTCACCGCCGCGCAGAATGATTTTCTTCTGAGAAATCCTGAATCAACTGAGGACTCCAACACTACCTTATTTCATGACATTGGACATCCAACGCATCACGCTACTGCGATACTTTGTCAGCATGCCACCGTGACACACTGCCACAACACGTCACCGCGCTGCAATGCATCTCCCTGAGACACCATCACAATGTGTCTTCATGCCACAAAGTGTCGCCGTAACGCACTGCCGCAATGCGTCACGACATCACAACGCACTACTGCAATTCGTCTCTACGCCGCCGCGATGCACTATTGCAACACATTGTCATGCAGTAACGTGTCGCCTCGACACACTGCCTCATGCGTTGTTCTGACACCTCACGCAGCTGCAATGCCCCACCTCACTGTGTTGCCCTGCCGCAACGCGTTGCCCCATCGCGTCCCGCCACCGCAACTCGTCGCCACGACGCACCTCTCCTTCAGGCCACTATTTATAGGCTCAAAAAAATCCTTGGCCAATAAATGCTCATTAATATGAAAATCTAAAAAAAAGTGCAAGCATTAAATGCTCATAAATATAAATAAATAAAAACTTTTCATATTCCAAAAAAAAGGAGAGTGAAATTCTATTAATCTTCTTTTTTGAATTCAAATTCCTCTTCAAATTCCTTAATCTTTTGAAATTCCTTTATAAAAATATTATTATTTTATTTTAGGCAAGATTCGAACCCCCCTGTCCCACATGAAGCAAAAGATATTAACCAACTAAAATGTGTTTAGCTTTCTATTTATGCAAGGATAAAAATTATTCTTATACTAAGTTAGATATAAATATATATATACACATACATAAATACTCTGGATATTGATATTTTCAAACGATAAAAATGGTCTCGCCCAAAAATAGGGGGACAACTGATACGCCACCAACAATTTTTTATCATCTGTCATGAATCTCAAGGCATGACATAAATTTCGAGATAATATTTTAAGCAAGAAATATTTAAATTTTGATTAAAAAACATCCAAAGCTCCGATTTCAGCAAACTTATAGTCAAACTGATTGGCTTGATGAGACGGGCCTAATGATATAAAAACTAACTAAATTTGAGTCAAATCAAGCCTAAATCAAGTCATTGAACCACACTTAGATGATTTCTGGACACATTTTAAAGATCAAAGGGTTGTCAAATTTGACAAGTTCTCGACAAAAAAAATCCAACGAGCATAAGATCACTCAATTCTGACATCATTAAGGTACTCAAATGTCCAGTAAATGTCGTATGATCGAGGGAAAAGAGAGCTTGGCGCAACTAGGGCAGCTTGGGCAAGAAGCGATATTGGCTTGATCTGGGAGCTTGGTGCAAACAAATGATACGCCTCCACACCTTTTATCCAGTAAATGTTGTATGATCGAGCTCCTTTTTCCGCGCTGCACTCAAATGGTCTATCCCCGCAGTCTGCGTGTAATGTAAAATAGGAAACACCATTTTCATAAACGAGCCTCAAATTCATGAAACAAAAGGTGTGGAGGCGTTTTCAAAATGTCACCACACTTATAAGCTACCCCAAATGAGCTCGAAGTGATTAGAATGACTGGCAGTAATAGTTTTAATAACTAACACAATAAAATTCATTGATAGGTCGTTGGTTATTTTAGTTTTTGATCCGAGATGTTAGCCTCTAGGTGGAGGGAATCGAGGGAACTCAAGAGTGAGAGCTAGTATCTTCCCTGCCTAGCCGGTCTTCAGAACTATTCAAACTTTAAATTAGCCAATGTTCTTTATAGCATCTCTAGTGTGGGTAAAGAACACAATTGCTCCTATTTGACACAACACAATTTGCATACTTCCAAAATAGAATTTCTATGCTTATTACTGATCCATGATAAGGAGAAAGATATTTTCAAATTCAATGCTTTCTTTTACATAAACTCAAGTTATCTTTTTAAGTTTTTACCGTTTTGTCAAAATATCAAAACTATCAAAAAGATTTTAATTTTAATTTCTGCGAATACATCTCTAGTTTAAGTAATTGCCTTTTTAAAATAGAAAGTTTATTGTTCAATAGATCATATAACATAATTTCCCTGTAGGTTCGTTATTCAAGTTTTAATCAAAAAGTCATATATTACTTGATAATGATACAGATACAGGCGTAGTATCCCAATATATATATATATAAATTAAAAAATTAAATTCTTATTTTCTTCAAAATGAAGTTTTGACTCTGTTGCAAAGTAAGGAAATATAAGTGAAAATATAATCAGAGACATTGTTATATTGTTGCATATAAGCAGTTTCAAAATCAAGGGCCATTGAAAATTATCATTAGTCATTTGTTCTATTAAAGAGTGTGCTTCATCAAAAGGTTTTCATATTAAAGATCCACCTGCAGCAACATCTATAATAAATCTAAGTGATCCTACTAATCAAAAGTTTGAATCATTAACCAATCTTGTAAAGCATGGTGTGAAAATTTTTAAGGAGATCCTTAAATCTTTCTCAGGCTTCATATATCGATTCCCCTTCAAACTGATAAAATATGTAATATCGTTTCTAAGCTTAGCGGTTTTCGAGAGTGGAAAATATTTAACCAAGAATTTTTGTGATAGTTCTCCCCAAATTCTGATAGATTCAGGTGCTGATGAGTTTAACCAAGCTTTCACTTTATCCCTTAATGAAAAAGGAAAAAGTCTAAGCCTAATAGCATCATTAGACACTTTGTCATATTTAAAAGTAGCACTAATCTCAAGAAAACTAGCAAGATGTAACTTAGGATCTTCAATATGTGTTCCTCCAAACTGATTATTTTGTACCATTTGGATAATAACAGGTTTAAGCTCAAATGAATCAGCGGCAACATCAGGATATTGAAAACTTAAGTGAAGTTCAAATGTTGTTAGATTAGCATAATCTTTTGAAGGACTTTATCGATTTTCATTTATTTGAGTATCTAAGTTATTCACCATTTTGTACAAAATTTTAATTTCTTTTTGTTATTTTTGAATTTTTCTAATAGTAGGTTCGAATTCTGAATCGTAAGGTACTAAACATTCATATCCAATATTTTGCATAAAAAATATAATAAGCAAAGAAAAATTTCTTAAAAATAATCTTAAATAAATAGTTATATATTTTTGGATTTTTTTTTGATTTTATAATTTTTTTTTACATTTTGTATTTTAAATATTTTTATCTCTAAATTTCCTAATTTACCAAATCTATTTAATTTACTGTTCCCTTCCCCGACAACGACGCCAAAAACTTGATCCCGGGAAAATATTGTTGTGTAAAATTTATAAAGTTGAGTCTACTTTGCAACAGTGCCAAAAACTTGATGTGATATTTTTTTTAAATAATATCGTTAAGCACTTAAAGTTGAGATTCTATAAAAGTATATGTATCATTATCAAGTAATATATAACTTTCTTTTTAAGTCTTTTAAGTCCCAAATATCGATCCAAATATCGATCCCACGGGGAAGGTTTAAATTTGAAATGATAAATTGGTTAGAAAATTCACACAAATCAATCAAAATTGTTGTCACTAATTTTGAAAGTTTAAGATATTATCAAAGCTAAATTATTTACTACTAGCGGAATTTAAAAGTAGGTTTTAAAATTAATAACTACTAAACTATGTTTATGTAATGAAGTTTTCTAATATGAAAAAACATCTTTCCCACTACAATGAGTTTTTGGTGAAATGAGAAAAGATAAATGGTTTAGATATGTATTGTGCCAAAGAAGAGAAATTTTAATTCTCTACCCTGATTCAATTTAATAGAAAATCTTTGGTTAATCTTAGGTTTAGTTCTTAAATCAGTGGCTAAGCTAGGAGGATATTGGCTCTCACTCCAGAGCTCCCACTTCACTTCCCCTGAAGACTAACTCTCGCTTTAGTTTTTAAACACTAAGATCAAATTGGGGATTTTTAGTCTGTCACCCTAGAAATCTCCAATTCTACACCCAACAAAGTATATTTCCTTATTTATTTGCACTTAATTCCATGAATGAAATACTCCTTCATGGACTTAAATGTGATTCCCACTCTCTTGTAGAACTCATACTCCATATCTCAAATCATATGTTTCACAACATATTTTAACAATTCAATTAGGGAGATTGAAAAGTAAATTAAAAGCGGAGTTGAAAATCCATCACAATTTATTTTAAATTTTAACATTGGCACATCCACATTATCTCTTCATTTCACCATATTTCAAAGTATGGAGAAAGATAAAGGAATCTACTAAGACTTCATGAGAAATATACAACAAAATACAAATTTCATATATAAAAGAAAGTTCATACAAAAATAATAAACAAACAACACTTAATTGAAACTCTTTCTCAATGCAAATCCTTGGTAGCCTCTCTTAAGAAATGTTGGAATAAGAAATCTCTCACTTCTCTTCCTCTCCAACACTTCTTAGTTAACAATTCACACTTAAACTCACCACAAAAAACTTAAATCTATAAAAACTATAACTAAC
>NW_018165608.1:0-1331 GCF_001263595.1 Phalaenopsis equestris | reverse complement strand
ATAACTAACACAATAAAATTCATTGATAGGTCGTTGGAAATAATCCTATATCCCACCCGGAATCACCCCCTCATGGTTTAACCCTAATCTCTCCTCCTAACCCTCGTCTTCTCTACTCGAAGCCCTTGCCTCTTCCCAAAACCCTTGCATGTATCTCTCTTATTCATCCAAAACCATCACCATCTTCTCTAAAACCCTTGTGATGCAGTCAGAATAGGAGCTAGTTGGGAACACAGCGGCGGGATCGCGACTTACAGTGACCAGAAACTCCCATTTTTCTCCTCCTTCTGTTCCTCTTGTTCCCAAAAAGACCAAAGAAACTATCTTTTTATCTTTATTTTTGTTTTTATTTTCATTTTCTATGAAGAATACGTTTAAAGTTTATCAACTATGAGATTTGCAATATAGATTCCTATTTCAGTTGGATTACTTCTAGAGCTATGAATTTTGCTCCAACACAGTTAATCACTTGAAGGTAGATTTGAATTTTGGCTCGGATCAAGATCGGATCGAAGTAAACAAGCCAAGATGCTAGCCAAAAACTTGGATCAATTTTTTTCGAGCTTACTTTGAGGCGATTCTAGCTTGGTTCGAAATCAGATTGTTAACAAAATATGATTGTGAGTTTAGCTTGAAGGACGTCAAATGCTCAAAAGATTTTTTTGAATTTTTGCTCGCATCATGATCGGACCACTATATATGAGTTGAGATACGTGCCAAAATTATGGAGGTTGATATTGGAGTCTAAAGTATTTCATTTGAGTAGATCTAGAATTGAATACTTAAAATGTAATTTTAGTAGTAGTAGCTCTGATGCCAGAGTTGTAACTACAGGTGATCAAAACATTTAAAATGTGTGAACGTTCTCGATATCTCGAATCTCATGTTCATGTTTATATAGATAGGGATGTGATTAATTAGTAAATTTCAAGTTGGTTAATTAGAACCTAAGTCATCTCAGTTCAAAGTTTGATTGTTTAACATTTAAATATGTTAGTTCTGTCAAAGATCATTGAACGATTGAACTTGGCTCGTAATTAATTAGGACTTCTTCCTTTAATAGTGTATGTTAATGTAGTCAAACCAGGCCGCTAACAAATATATTTGTTTCATATTTTGTCTCCAAGTGAAAAGGCAATTGCAAACCTCATACAGATCAGTGGCTTTACACTTGTAGATAAAATATAAACAAAATAAACTCATGAATGAATTGGTATAGCTATGGTGACAAATAATATTAGAGATAAATTATTGATAAAATTTTACCAATAATCGATCTTCGGCAGCTCTATGATTCACCAAAAATATATGCATTTTTAGAGCCATATTTT
>NW_018165607.1:18237-22197 GCF_001263595.1 Phalaenopsis equestris | reverse complement strand
CTTTGTTTTAAGAAAGTATGGCTTGGATGACCATGTTGAGATAGATAATTATTCTTCAAATATTTTGTACATGAAAGTTCAACAAATGAATTGTAAACTATTTTAGTTACCAATCAAAAAACATTATAAAAATGTTCCAAAGGAAATAGGCACCATCATTACATAAATAAGAACCCTAATAAAATTTCCAATAGTGATAATGTTGCAACTATGAAATTTAGTTGCAATCATATAAAGGAGCACACATAATTATATTGATATAATGATGAAAACTATGAAAACTTGTGAAGGCCAAACGCTCTGTAAAATAATGGCACTGCCATGGAATTTAAATATTGAAGATATGTACAAAAGTAAAAATTTCAAATAGTACGAGATTACTTCAATTGGACCTAAAGTTGCTACTTGTCAATAAATTTGGTTTTGACCATATAATCTGTTATAATAAACTCTAACTTAGAGCTTACTATTTAATTGTGATCAATCTATATGTGCACAATGTGTTATCCCATAGTATTATGATAACTTTAAAACAGATAACAATATATTTATGTTTCTACATATACCGTTGCTTTGTAACTAATAAAATACAAGATTAAACATACTTTTAGCATAGTACAATTTGAAGCAACTATAAAACCTAAGGGGGTTATCAAATAATGGATTGGGTGGTTCATGACAGCATTTGGCAACAAAGTCTAAATTTAGAACTTCATTACTAAGGGCAATGAATATGAATATAAATTGATTAATAAATTTTTGTTATTGTGCTGAACTATAGGTGCTTTTAGGTGAATTGTAGAATGGATATCGATGAAAAAGATATTACGATTCAGATTAAAAAAAAAAAAAAACTAGTTACTCAACATCCTGGTCTGAGCCAATATTACGATTCAGATTTAAAAAAAAAAACTAGTTACTCAACATCCTGGTCTGAAACTATAAGGAGATGTTCAAATTATTAGAAAAATGTTTCATAACATAAGACTAGTGGATTACTTGGTTAAAGATGTGGCCTTACATGTTGTATTTGATGAGTAGAATTATCCTAAGATTAAGATTCAAGCAAAGATCAAGATCATGTATCCAAGATATCTACATAAGAGAGAGCAAAGATCAACCTTTCTACAGTATAAATGAAGCCAAGACTTGATGCATAAACTTACCACTATCAAAGAAATACCACAAGAAATAGAGAAGAGATATCATAAAACAGATAAGTATAAACACTAACTATAAACATTGATGATGATAGTGATCAAAGAGTTAAAAAAACTCCCTAGCCTACCTTCTATTCCTAAAGTAATCATTGATATAATGATATCATTAGGCTTGAACAAGGAAATGGAAGAATTTAGTGAAGGTAAAAATTATGTGTCAGTGTGTAAAACAAAAAAGAAAAAAAAAAATCTTATAGCGATGAATAAGTTCTATGTTTTAAGGATATGGCGAGTTTATAAGATTATAATTTTATGGAAGATTTATATACATACCACTCAATCCCTATGTAATTACATATCAAACACCTAAGATTTAATTTTTACATTATATTTTATAAGTTGAAATAGTATTATACACACCACCTTAGTTTATTACATAAACATGCATGCCCATGTAATCACATTTTTTTTAAAAAGAAAAGATATGTATTCCAAATGCAATAAAGTTTTTTCCCATGAATACATTCAAAACTATTAACAAGAACTTAGTTGAATTATATCCTTTGTTTTAACAAAAATATCAAATAGTTGTTCGCTCTATATATAGTAATGATTAGATTATGCAATCATCTCCACTTGGATATAGACAGGCCAAATAAATAAAGCAAAAATAGAGCTTAATAAGACTAATAAGACCTTTTAGATTATCAATGAACGATGAAAGGAAGTTTCAATAACTAATAAATCAAGCTGCTGGCATAAAAAGTTTCAATAACTAATAAATCAAGCTGCTGGCATAGACCCCACTATAAAGAAACATTGGATCGGCAGTGTTCAAAAATCAATCATGAGAAGGCCAAGATCTTACAAGATTCAAGGTCAACCATGTCCATGAAGATCTAATCATGAATTTCAATGAATAATTCCAAAGGCTATCAACCATAAAACTAACCATCACAAAACCCAATAATCCAAACATTCAGTTCATGTTTCAATACATAACTTTCACAAAATTAATACACGACACATGGATCAAGGTAGAACAGAATTTCATAGGCCTAGCCTCTTTTGCTAAATAAAAGGAATATCTCCAACCTAAAATAGAAGGTCATTTTCAAGGATTTATCACTTTTCATCTTGAAGTCATACGAAATAGAGGAAGACAACTTATAAAAATTAAATTTGGACAAGAGGATGACATCCTTAATAAAGTGACCTTATTTGAGAAAACAAGGTACAAAGTGCTAGTGTTAAAACCATTGATCATAAAGGAATGACTAAAAGAAATAGAAGTCTGCCACTAAAAGAATCGATCTGACCTTAATTAATATGCTAATGGGGAAAAATAAGAACTACCGCTATTTTATCCAAGAGAACAAGCTCACTTAAATTTAAGTTATATTCATTGTGCAATTTATTAAGAAGCATCTTACATAAAATTGATTCATGTTAAATAGGTGAGGGGGCACTAATCATCGCATAGCCAATTGCTTAAAGAATGATTAGTTGACACGCCGATTTATTAAACTTAACCTAGGGAACATTTTAAAAGCTATTACATGTGTCTTCTTTGATGAACAAGAAGGCATAAAATTTCAATGTGCTATTGATAGGAATGATATCAATTCTCAAAACTCTTGTTCTAGTTATTTTTATTCACGATCAACAAACTCATGCATATCTGAAATAATGCCACAAAATCAATCATAAATTCTAAACCAGCAAAAAAAAGCATACCTAAGAAAATATGATATTATTCTTGGGATGGTTGTTATTATTTTAGAATGCTACCATTGATTGACATGAAAAAAGAAATAGTTTCAATCTACTGCATCCAAATCCCTTCTTCATTCAAAAGGGCATAAATAAATTAGCAAGTCAAACATCACCGTTAAATGAATAGCTACTACTAGAAAGTTTCAAGAAATATTTCCAAAAAATAAACTCAAGCAACTACAAAGAGACAAGTAAATTTTCCGTTGAATTAACACTTGAAAGTCAAAACCTCACTCATCTTAAGCATCATATTAAAGTTTATCTTGGAGCTTCAAGAATTAAAATATTAAGCTACATGAACTTTTGTAACCTGAGATTCATTTGACCTAGTGTATCAAACTAACGAGCCCCAATTCTTTTTGCGAGGAAAAAGGAAGGTCTCTCCATGAATCCATAAAAGGGCCTTACAATTTAGGTAAGGAATATCATGTAAAAATCAAATCAATCAAGAATGAGAATAATTTGCTTAAATGATCTATTGATCATTTATAAAGTGCAAAATTATTCAAAAAAAATAAATTAACAATCTAGGTATCATAAAAAAGGATCAACAAATATATAAACCAAAAGCAACTTTTCACATAAGTTACTGCTGATATGAATTCACATTTGTCATTTGGATTATCAAATGCATCAATAGGATTAAGAGCTTAAGCATAGAATATTTCATCTATACATGGATCAATTCATTATAATCACTATTATAAGCCTTATCCCAAATACTTGGAAAGAACTTTATGAAGCCTCATTTTTTATTCATTCATGTTGAGTGTTCTTTGAGTTCTTAAAATTATTATTTAAAATTATTTTAAATGACTAGCCATGTCAAATTGGGTTTAGACCTTTCTCCTTCCTCATCAAGCTATTTATTTCAGCTTGTCTAATTTGTACTTTTCCACCCTTCATTGCATATGTTAAAACCAACTAAGCATTGTCGGCCGTTTTATTAATTTCGTGATTTGAAAAAGTGATGATTTTGTGACCCAACTAAGCATATTTTCAATTACCCTTTCTTCAATAGATA